>NW_023270855.1:25188816-25189290 GCF_011800145.1 Mirounga leonina
TCTTCTTCTTCTTCTTCTTCTTCTTCTTCTTCTTCTTCTTCTTCTTCTTCTTCTTCTCTCCCTCTCCCTCGTTCTCTCTTTGCAGAATCAATACATAGATCCCAAGATTGTTCCTTTCTTCATGTTACTCTTCTTTGAATGTGGACAGTTTATTAATGTCCTCTATCAAGAGCAGAGTAGGGATGGTTTGAGGAAGCAGTTGTCTGCCAGTAGTTTTAATTTGGATATCTTGTTTTTAAATACTTTCTCATCAGATCAGTCAAGTCTTCTGCCCTAGTGGCAACACCATTCCCCACTTTCTAGCATTCTTCAAATTGGGGTCAGCAGGAGGTTAGGATGGCTTCCTATGCCACATATCCTGCAGTGAGTAACTCTTTCTTTCTTTCTTTCTTTTTATAGTTTATATATAATTTATTTCTGTTCTCACCTTTCTTTCTTTCTTTCTTTCTTTCTTTCTTTCTTTCTTTCTTTCTT
>NW_023270855.1:25189300-25303339 GCF_011800145.1 Mirounga leonina
CTTTCTTTCTTTCTTTCTTTCTTTCTTTCTTTCTTTCTTTCTTTCTTTCTTTCTTTCTGCAACTGACTTGGTTAGCACATGCAAAGCTGATCACTGCTTCTCTTCTCTCCCACTTACCCCTTGTGCTTTTAGGCATTTGGTTCAGAATAAGTATAGATGGCAAGGCTGTGCATTTCCTTCTCCATCCCTTCTTCCTATTCTACTCTTCAGTGAGGTCCCCATAGCTAAGTTTATAGCCTACCCATAAGAAAATCACCATTCATTTAGAGGATCTTTCAGGCTACTTTCACTTTCTTTAGGAAAACAATAAAGATATATCCAGCTAATTTTAGCATGAGGTATTACTTTGATTCCACATTTCCACATTTACCTGGGAACCCACTTGAAGCTTGCCCTTTAAGTCTGTGACAAAAGTTGGATATTAATGGTATATAGCATTTGTTCAGCCATTCAACTTCCGAGTATCCTGGGCTATGCACATCCACAGTCAGCAATTTTGGATACTCTATTTTCTCTTTCAATGTGTTAAATCCCTTCCTTTAAGGGTCAGCTCTGCTAGATTGGATACTGTTTATAAACACTGCCAGGGAGCTCCTCAAATCTGAGGTCAGCAGGCCATTTTTGTAGGAAGCTATATTAGAATGACAGCTAACAGTTTTTTGATAGATGGAATAACAACTTTATTTTATATATTTTTCCATGCACCTGTGTCCTGAAGTTAACACGCTGATAATCCCCCCTTTGGCCTCACCTTTTCTGGGAAGATGAGACCCAGAAGAACATACTCCCCAGTGCATGGTGGCAGCACATTTCTCTAGTCCTGACACTACTTCTGATTCATGCTAGAGTAATGGGGACCTGGTGTCTTCCCCATAGCCACTAGCCCCCTGGTAGCCTTTCCTGATGTTTTAAATTTCCAGAATAAAGTTAAAACCCTACCTGTGTTAGAATGAAGCAAAAACTGATTATTCACAAAGGACTAGGAATTAAACAAGCATCAGGCTTCTCCATGACACTAAATGCTAGAAGATAATGGAGAAAAACCTACAAAGTTCTAAGAGTAAAGGATTTTGAACTTTTACAATCAGGGGTTGAGGTAAAATAAAAATACAAAACATAAAAACCTTTTCTGATACACACAGATTCAAAAAGTATACTACCCATGAACCTTTATGAACATATCACTTGAAGATACTCTGATAAAACACAACATAATATAGAAAAAAGAAGAGAAAAGTACCTTTCTGATGAAAATTATGTGTAAGCCATGTGTACATTTATCCTCACCACCCTCAGCCTACACTAAATGATGGTTTAAAAAAATTGTATACATACATAATATATTATCACACACACATGCCACAAACACACAAGAACAAAGAAAATGGGACAGGGAACATAGGACATCAGACTTACCAATGATGGAACTGAATGCTAGAAAGCAATGCCTTCCATATAGTGGGGGAAATTATTCAATCTAGAATTCTGTCCTCAGAATTTATCTATCACATGTCAAGTAAAATGAGGACATCTGCTGATAAGCAAGGATTGATTTATTTTTTCAAAGATTTTTATTTATTTATTTGACAGAGAGAGTGAGTGAGTGAGAGAGAGAGCACAGCAGGGGGAGAGGGAGTGGGAGAAGCAGACTCTCCACTGAGCAGGGAGCCTGATGTGGGACTCGATCCCAGGACCCTGGGATCAGGACCTGAGCTGAAGGCAGACGTTTAACCGACTGAGCCACCCAGGCGCCCCTGATAAACAAGGATTTAATAAAATTTACCTCCAAATGTTCTTTCTTAGAAACTACTAGAAAATGGGTTTATATAATACTAAGTAGAGGTCAAGAAAGAAGAGAGAGTAAATCCAACACAGTAGAGTAGGAAAAGTGTTATAAAATGACAATGTGAAGTGGGCTCTGGGGCCGAAGCGTGGAGAACGCTATGGTACTGGGTTGGGGGCTCCAGGAAAAGGGGGTGGGAGTGGGGGAAAGATGATCTGAACGGCATTTAGGAAAAAGACAAGAATGTGTATTTGAAGTGTGGTGATATTCTTCCTTTTGTCATTCAAGAGTGTTTTCCTGGCCCCTAGGGGTTAACTATCTCCTACATGTGGTTGGGATTTTTTTAGTGAAAGATGACAGAGACAAAGACTAAAGCAATGTTGAGCATATGGCATGCAAAATAGGATTATGAGGCAAGAAAATAATCTTGTAAACCCAGCTTCTCCTTTGAGGCAGAGTCCCCCATTCCTGTACCATTCACTCTCACATTACCAAGTGCCGGGCTTATTCACTGGCATACAGGGGTTTCTGTAAGATGGGAGTCTAGGGGCAGAGAGAGAGCTGTGAGGAGTGCACAGAGGGACCAGAGCTGAATGGTCAGGATGACTACTGTGTCGTTGCTGCCCTCGCATAGAGAAGAGAGGATGAGACAGATGTGGTAGCAACAGCAGGGGCAGAGCTCCTGCCTCATCTTAATTGAGAACTCTGGACAAGAGCATCCCCTGAGCTGCCCCCACACCCGGGACATGGCCATATTGATTTGGTACTACTGCCTGGTCAGGTGGGGGTAAAACTGGGTGTGTTTATCTGAAATACTGAGGACTCCTGTAAGGGAGTTATTAAGCTTACTGGATCTCACTTAGCTGTAAATAAAAGTGGACATTTTATTAATTTCCTCCCACTCCCCAGTGAGTAGGGAACCAGAAAGATGGCCTGCTTGGGGATATCCAAAATAGTGAAATTATTATTCCCCACATATCTGAGTTACAATATGTTTTTATTTATTTATTTGAGAGAGAGAGAGTGAGCGAGCGAGCGAGAGAGAGAGAGAGAGAACACAAGCAGGGGGAGGGGCAGAGGGAGAAGCAGGCTCGCCACTGGGCCAGGAGCACCATGTAGGACTCGATCCCAGGACCCTGGGATCATGACCTGAGCAGAAGGCAGACACTTAACCGACTGAGCCACCCAGGCACCCTCTGAGTTACAATATTAAAGTTTTGCAGTCTGCTTCATGATGCTCACAGATCCTTTAGTTTCCAAGATGGGCTCCCACATGTGATTAAAAAAATAGTAGTCCCCTTCTCCTTTTGCATCTCTGTTAATTTTAGTTTTTCTTCACCCTCCTTCACCACATACAGTGGGATAAAATAGATGGACTCGGTGCGATTGTCCATAGTTTGAACAAAAAGGAAATCTAAATTCTCCAAAGAGATTTGGTAAGCATTTGGGAAAAGCCTATGAAAACTCGACACCAATAAACATTCCACACCCAGCTCTCTTTTCAGTCAGGAGACAGTATTTCCACGAGAGCGCTCATGCTCCAAAACAAAAGACAATACTCTCCCTAAAATCTGGTAAAACAGAGTTCAAGTGTAGCACAACAAGCAATGATCTCATTATGTATATTGCACATGTGTAAGAAAAAGCACCAGATATTTCCATCTGTCCATCTTTATCTGCAGAAAATTGATTTCACAACTTCTCCGGATGTTTAAATGCCAAGCCCCATATAAAAATGTTTGCCAATCACCCCTAAGCCTGAAAAATGTATCTTTCCAAACAGTGGGGACATGTGGAGTCAGAGAGTCCCAGAGAGGAGAAATAAACCCGTGGTGGCGAGAAGAGGGACGGTCACCTGCATTGGCCACATAGGTGAGGGACTCCCCGCTGCAGGCTCCTCGCTCTGTGCTCAGTGAACACGGCGAGATTAAACGCACCCTGTCCGGCCCGCAGGAGTTGCAGATCCAGGCGGGGACCCAGGAGGACCAGAGCGCCGAGGAAAAGGCGCAGGGGTGTAAGAGGCCAGTGGGGCAGTCATTTAAAAAACGGAGCCAGGGGAGCCTGGGTGGCTCAGTTGGTTAAGCGACTGCCTTCGGCTCAGGTCATGATCCTGGAGTCCCTGGATCGAGTCCCACATCAGGCTCCCTGCTCGGCAGGGAGTCTGCTTCTCCCTCTGGCCCTCCCCCCTCTCATGTGCTCTCTCTCATTCTCTCTCTCTCAAATAAATAAAATCTTTAAAAAAAAAAAAAAAAAACGGAGCCAAATTCCTCTGAGCCATACTGGTTAGGGAATGAGGTGTTCAGATCCATTCAAATGTCTGGTTATTCCATATGAATAAACAAGTTTTGCGAGTCCGCCTTGAAAACTTAACACCTAACCAGGCGCTCAGGAACAAGAGTTTTTGCCTGGTTTCATTTCAGGCGTCTTTGTGCTTCTAAACACCGGGCTCTCACTCCACCACGCGGCCCCTTTCCCTTCTCAGGGCTGCGTTCCTGGGTTTCTGGGGACCTCTCTGTACTTGGCTCCTTAGAAAGTCTCTCTTCCCTCTCCCGTGCCTCACGTGGGGCCTCCGAGGCTTGGCTTTTCCCCCAGCGCCCCTCTCTCAATCCAGGCTCCGTCCAGGAGCCCGAGCCCATCAGGGTTTGGACGGCTGCCAAATCCACATCTTCCCTTGACCTCTCACCTTCATCCCTTTTCCTGCCTCCACGCCCCTCCTGGCTGCTCGTCTGCACAGCGATCTATACATAGTTATCCCATGGCCACTTGCACCGCGGCTCATCCAAAAGTGAGCTCACCCTCCTCACATCCCACGCCCGCTTCCTTTCCAACTGTCTGCAGTCCTAACACCTCCAACATTCTGGTTGTGAATATAACCCTGTGGGCCATCTTCCTGGGTCCCCATTCCCTGGGGACTGGGAAGAACTTGACGTGTCCACTTTCACGTACAGCTACATTGGATCCCACAAATTTAACAATTTCCTTTCAGTTTGTTTCTTCAGCAGTAAAAACAGAGGCAGTGACAGATGGCTGCAGTACTGGGAGGGGGATCCAAAAAGATAACATATAAAAGCATTTGGAAAAATAGAAAGTGTTGTGCAGGAATAAGATGTTAGCTGGTGGCTCATAAACATTAAAGTATTTTCCACATGGGAGGCTATTGTCATATGCAAGTATGATAAATAGGATACGTGGGCTTAAAATATAGAGTTTGTCATGCTGAACGGCAAATCAAACTTGTACAGCTCAGGACCCAATAAAATGTGGGTAGTTTTTTATTTTTGAAACGGTGAGATGTAGGTTTAAGAGAAAATCATATCTCTTAGAAAACTTTGAGAAAGACATACACATATAGATGTACATATTTTGCTGTATATCACATTTATGTATGACCATAAAAGTATATATTCACATGCCAAATTGCCTTCCTCTTTTCCCCCAGCTATATAGTGTGGCTTTATAAACTGTGGACTACAGTTGTCCCAGGACTAAAGCCCCAGGCACATGCTGTACAGCCTGGTGTTGAGATCCAGAAACCGTGAATGCAACCCATGAATCCGTGCGGGACTGGGGGCCAGGTCTACATGACGTACACCATCTCCCCAACCCCTCTGCTAAGACACTACTCCAAGAAAGGACTCAGGTCCTCCCCACCTTCACGTTATGACGTACTCTGATTAACTCATCCATTCTGCATCCAGTGACTCCTGCCATCACCACACCCACTGCATACTTTAGAAAACACAGGATTGTCGAATACTTATCACAAACCAGATGTTCTGGTCAGAAGTGGGACCAGATTTGGCTCTCAGTTAAGTTTCATCCCACCCGTGGGGCAAAGTAGCAAGAAGTTGCAAAAACTTCGTTTCACATTATGCTCTTGCGTAAATGTGAGAGGCCACAAAAAGTGTATCATTTTCTCTTTGTTGCCTTTCACTCTGCTTCTGTTTCTAGGGATTTGTTTTTTCATCATTCCAGACACTACCTGTAGGTTTCTGCATGTCCCTTACCTCTGTAACTTGCATTACTTTAGGGAGAATGGGGATACTGCAGAACTCTCAACTGGGCACAGTCTAGAAATGGGATAGGTTATGACTTTTTGCACAGGTATTTCTCATATCCTATTTTTATTGGAAAGGTACTGAGTGCTCTGATTTTTTTTTTTTTTTAACTTGGTGGCTCCAGGACCTGCCCATCTCAGAATCTCCCTGCCTCCAGGCTTTCTGGGCAGAGTGCCCGCGCCCTTGCCCACTCACACGCACTCGCACCTTCAACTCGCACCTCAGTGCACAGCAGTGTGATTTCTCTCCCCAGCACCCTGCTGAGTCTGATCTGTCATTTTTCAGGCTTTAAACTGCCAGATCCAGAAGCCCCTTTTCAGCCTGCATTTCCCTTACTCCCCATGGATCTCATTCTTTGCCCACGTTGACCTAACTCCTGAGCTTAGACCAATTGTCAGAGAGCATCCGGGGATTTCTCACCATCTCAGATGCTCCCTGATTACAAGGAAATTCTGTCCTGCGTTTGTACAAATTCCTCCCGGTGTGTGATTTTTAAAACTTCACTTTGGCCGCCTGACTTATGGATAGGTAGGTATCAAACATCCTAATCTAAGTGTTGGTTTGAGGTATTTTGACCTTCTCTCTTTATCCTTAAAGGATCTTTGGAATCACAGGTTTCAAACACTGAACTATGTGACCTGAACGCTATTAGATCCTTATCTCTAAGTGACAACAGAGGATAAGATAAACCTGAGGGACAGATCTTAAAAACAAACAACAAAAAACCCTTATTTTTATTTTGCAGACAGAGGTTACAAGCTTGCTTTAAATATCATTTAAGTTCAATCCTTCAGAAATGCACAGTGCAGGAAGGAAAGTGAGAACTGTGTGACCAGAAAACTGTGACAATTGCTTTCACATGGGGATTATGGGCACAATGTCATTAACAAGAGTGCAAATGGCTTCCCTTCTCTTTAGCATATATGTCCAATAAGCTGTTAAGAAAATCTTATTCTAAAAAAAAAAAAAGAAAGAAAATCTTGTTCTACTGAGGCTATGTTTTAAGTATATCCAAAAGACTAGAGTTATTAATAATACTAACAACAGTGAACATTATTTATAGAGTGTTCATTATGTGCCAGGCACTGTGATAAGAGTTTGTCATGTTTATTTGAACCTCACAAAAGGTCTACAAGGTGGATTATATTATTAACCCTAGTTTATATACAAGAAAGCTGAAACTCTGAGAGGTTAAGAAATCTGCTCATATTCACCAAAAATACTATAACTCCTGTTCATAAGACCAATAAAAAACACTTAGGAAATATATCAACATTTTCTATTTGTTAACATTTATTTGTAGTTTTTTTCCCACCAAATCATACAATTGTGCATATTTTTGTGGAAAAGGAAAGAAAGGAAGAAAAGGACCTGTTAAATCCCATTTATTTCTAACAAACTAATCAATAGAAAATGTTCTGTATATACATGATAAGGATAATTTAAAATGATTACATTGTAACATTCAATTAGTTTTCATAGTATGATAAAAAATCTCAAAATAGATTGATGATTTTAATTAAATTATATCACAGAATTTTAATTTGGTCCTAGAAAACTGGGTTATTAGGTACTCGAGAGTCACCATTCACTGAACTATGTTAAATAATTCCATGATCATGTAAATTACAAACAAAAGATACCTAAATATGATTAAGTGTATGAGCATGTTTTACAAAGTAAGACTAACTTTTTCACTTATTTTTTATTGTGAAATATACATATAAAATATATACATACATATCACACACATAAATAAATAATTTATGTAGGAAGTAAAGAATAACTCATTCAGTCAACAGATATACATTAGAAGTTTATTATAGGGACTTCCAGATTCAGCACTGGAATGTGCAGAGCTTGGAAGTTGTCATTTACAACCTTACAAGATAAAGCTGTTCAAGCTGAGAACTGGTGACTTTTCTTGGACCCAGCAGAGGAATTGTTTGCAGGGCAAATAGTCACCCTGAAATCTGGAGTACAGCTGAATCCAGACAGTTGTAGTCAACATTTGCTTACCTGGCCCAAAAGTCCCAAGAGCCATAAATTGTTAAGAACACTTAAATGGTAATTCAGATGAATTAGTGAAGGCTGAGCATGGACTAGCATGAAAGTGAAGAAGTCCTGAGATCTATAGTCTCAGAGGGGCCCCTACACTTTTGTGGGCTTTACCTATAATCACCCCACCAAAGTCTCATGGCAAGGATCTGAGAAATATCCCCTAGTGCTCCAGCAAGAGGGAAGGGATAATAATTGTGAAATATACCCAGAGCCTTTTCCATCGCAAAGGCCTCTCCAGGGAGAAATACTTTGACAGAGCTTGATAAAAGCTGGAGGAAGAGTGGGCATTCCTGTCTCACCTAAGGGAGAAAGGAATCTACACAGTCAGTAGGGGCCAGGGCTTTAAGGAAACAGATGGGGAATGCTACAGTGGGGATGGGTGGATGGTGCAAGGCCAAATAAAAAGCTAGACCACAGGAGAAACACCTGTGAAGGTCGCATCACTGTGACACAAGGCCACTCAAAGACTCAGATTTAATTGGAAGATTTTATACTGTTCTTTTTCTCCCATACCATACAACCACACCAACAAGCTTCCATGTAATAAGAGTGGATTCACGGGCGCCTGGGTGGCTCAGTCGGTTGAGCGGCTGCCTTCGGCCCAGGTCATGATCCTGGAGTCCCGGGATCGAGTCCCGCATCGGGCTCCCTGCTCGGCGGGGAGTCTGCTTCTCCCTCTGACCCTCCTCCCTCTCATGCTCTCTGTCTCTCATTCTCTCTCTCTCAAATAAATAAATAAAATCTTTAAAAAAAAAAAGAAAAAGAGTGGATTCATTATAGCTGAGAGAGCTGCAAGACACAGACTCTCTGAGTAGAAGTACTTAGAGAAGACCAAAGGTAAGCGGGGAGAGAAACAAGGGTGCTAGAGCACTTTGATGCCTCTAACCCCTACAAGTACAGCAATCATTCACAAAGCCCAGCTCCTAGCCACATGAACAAAAATCCTCACACTAAGGTTCTGTTTATCTTTGTTCTTATTCCCTGATTCATCATGTCTGACTTTCAGTTAATAATTATGACATGCTAAAATGCAAGAAAAAAATTCTGAGGAGAAAAATCATGCATCAGAACAGATCTTAGATATGTCAGAGATTTTGGAATTGTCTGAGTGGGAATTTAAAATAACTCTAATAGGTAAGAGCTCTACAGCTATTAAAGAAATTGAGTTAGTAATATATAACTTTTACAAAAATAAAGCATCAAGTCCAGATGGTTTTACCTGTAAATTCTACCATACATTTAAGGTAGAAATTATACCAAATTACCATGATCTCTTCCAGAAAATGGAATAAAAGGAAAAACTTCCTAATTCTTACTAAGACACCAGCATTACCCTAATCTCAAACCAACATTACAAGAAAGGAAAACTACTGACTGATATTTCTCATTAGCATAGACTCAAAAATTCTCAACAAATATAAGCAAAGCAAATCCAATAACGTATAAAAAATGCTTCATAATCAAGTGGGATTTATTCCAGGTATACAAGGCTAGTTCAACATTTGAAAATCAATGAATATAATCCACCATTTCACAGGCTAAAGAAGAAAAATATTATCATATAAATTATTAAAAATGTATAAAGCAACCTCACTAAAGTAGATGGAAGGAAGAGGTACTGACCTGAATAGCTTGGGAAATGAGTGGAGTCTGTAAGTGTAAAGGCAAAGGGATTGTACATAAGCACTGTATTCTAACTGATAGAGTGGCTCCCCACAGGAGTGCAGGTTAACAATTCTGACAGCACTCTATGTGTATACTAAAATTTAACAATTAAGTAAGTGGATGATGGATGGTGGCAGCCAGGTTAAAGTACATACAAATACTTTCTTATCTGGTCAGCTGAGAGGGTCTAGAAACAATGATATCCCAGTACCAATAAGCACACCTAATGCCCAGATATCCAATAAAAACAACTAGAGGGGCGCCTGGGTGGCTCAGTCGTTAAGCGTCTGCCTTCGGCTCGGGTCATGATCCCAGGGTCCTGGGATCGAGTCCCACATCGGGCTCCCTGCTCAGCGGGAAGCCTGCTTCTCCCTCTCCCACTCCCCCTGCTTGTGTTCCTGTTCTCGCTGTCTCCCTCTGTCATATAAATAAATAAAATCTTTAAAAAAAAAAAAAAAACAACAACAACTAGAGATCCTTGGGAAAATGGCTGATTCTAGGGCTGGAGAAGGAAATATACAAAGTGAGCCTGGAGCATCTTTTAGGGTCAGAAACGAAAACTGCCCATAAAAACTTTTGGGGCGCCTGGGTGGCTCAGGTCATGATCCCAGGGTCCTGGGATCGAGCTCCGCATCGGGCTCCCTGCTCGGTGGGAAGCCTGTTTCTCCCTCTCCCACTCCCCCTGCTTGTGTTCCTGCTCTTGCTATGTCTCTCTGTCAAATAAATAAATAAAATCTTAAAAAAAAAAAAAAGAAAGAAAGCTAATGCACAAACTGTATTTCCCTTTCTGTTTAATAAATAAATAAATAAATAAATAAGCCAACCCAAACCATTCACATTGATGGGAGTATGTCAGAGGTGCACAGGCACCAGCTGAGGAGCTCCCAGTGGCCAAAGCTGTAACAATTTGAGTCACAAAATAAAGCAGTAGTGGATTATAATCCAAAGCATAAAATAAATATTCATGAGTTCATACTGAGAGAAGTGGTTGGATAAAAACATAGATTAGGGAGAAGAGACAAATCTGTGCAGAAAAATCCCAAATAATTTATGTAGATGCCCCACCCTCAGGTGATAGTTAACTCTTCACTCCTTACGTGTGGGCTACCCATCATGACTTCCTTCTGAAGGGTACAGTGTGGAATGGGAGGATAACTTCACAGTGGAGAAACCTGACAAACACTATCCCAGCCAGGAGATCAAGGTTAACATCAACAGCACTAAGTCATATGGAGAGTACATACCCTTGGGATGATGTGATAGAATGGTAATTTTCCTCTGTGGAAAATTCCTCCCCAAAATACATAACTCCAGTCTAAAAATAAGAAAAACATCAGACAAATGCCAATTGAGGGACATTCTACAAAACATCTGACTCAATAAGCACTCATCAAAACCGTCAAAGTCATCAAAAACAAGGAAGGTCTGAGAAACTGTCTCAGCCAAGAGGAGCCTATGGAGGATGACAACTAAATGCATCCTGGATGGGATCCTGAAACGTAAATAGGACATTATATAAAAACTAAAGATTTATGAAAGTATTCGGTTAATAATAATCAACACTGGCTCATTAATAGAAGATGTGAATAATAGGGTGTGTGTGAGGAATAGGGGAAGTCATTGCACTATCTCTGCAACTTTTCTATAAATTAAAACTATTTTGAAATTAAAAATTTATTTTTTAAAAAAGTCTGTTATGTGCTAGGCATGTTTCCAGGTACTGGGGACCCACTGCATAACAAATAGACCTGGCCCCTGCCCTCATGGAACTGACTATTTAGTGAGGACACAGAAACAAGAAGTTAAGGGAAGGAAACCACTTTGGCTGGTGTGAGCAAGCATGATCAGCCATTTATTTTAGCTAGGATTATCAGGGAAGATTTCTTTGAGAGCTGAAAAATGAGAATGAAATGGTCATGCAAAGAACAGATGAAGAGAAGAAATTTCCAAGTACAGGAAACAGCATGAACAAAGTTAATAATGTAGGGAGGATCCTTGAGGAATTGAAAAAGTGGCCAGTGTCTCAGGTTGGGCTTTTGCAGAAACCATTCCTGAGCAAGGATCTGAGTGCCAGAAGTTCATTGAGGGGAGGCGGGATGTCCCAAGAGGCATTGGGAGGAGAGTAGGAGAGTGAATCAGGGAAGGTGTGGTTATCAAGCAGGTTACTATTACGGGCTACAAGGATTCATTTACACTGAGGAACTCTAAGAGATGGTGTAAGAACATGCCTCACGTATACCACCTTAGAAAGAAGCTAGGGTTTTATCAACTGAGTCCCATCAGGAATTGGCTGAAGTCTAGTCTTCAGGGGTGTTAATTCTCTGGCACTTCCAGCCTGCCTGACAGTGGACCAAGCAAGGTCCAGGAGCCAGCAAGAATTGCAAGTAGTTGCAATTGGAAGCCGTAAAGGTCAATATGCTTGGGAAGAGTGAGTGCCAGGGGTATATGGGAGGAACCCCCACAATGTCCGCCACAGGCAGTGTATCTACAGAATGGGTAGCAAGGGTGGAAAGTGATATTGGGTAATGTTGGAGAAGTAAGCAAGGGGCCATTTATGTAGCACCTGATGGAAAGCAATTGCTATGTTCTACACTTGGCAGAAACTTATTACCATTTGTTAAGATCACTGTGACTCTTGTACTAGGGATGTATTACTGAGAATGTGGATATAAGTTGAAGTAGGAATTGTTATGGTGCTGTTGCTACAGTGGAAGACTGGCTTGTAGTGAAAATGGAGAGGAGTGGACAGATATAAATTGCATTTTGTGGGTAGAACTTTCCGGACCTGTTCAATGGCTTGAGTAGATGCAGGGAATGATGGAAATGGAGAATTCAAAGATGTTAAGTTTGAGACTCTACCAACCCAAACAGGAGCTATCTAGTAGGCAGCTGGATATGAGTATGGAGCCAAGAATAGAAGTAGGTTTGAAAATACAAATTTGGAAGTCATCAGTATGCAAATGGCATTTAATACCATAGAAATACATGATGTCAGAAGAGAAGAGAAAATTCAGGTAGATGGCAGGGAGATGGGGGAACGCCTATATAGTGACTTCTGTCTTCTCAAAATATCACCGTTGCACTGTTGGTGAGAATGCAAACTGATGCAGCCACTCTGGAGAACAGTATGGAGGTTCCTCAAAATAACATTATTCTGAATGAATCATGGAACTGACCTTGGCTAAGTTCAGGAAAGTTCCCCAGTAGGGGCCGATGGATAGTGGAAAAAGTAGGGGGGAGCATGGATTGGCATCTCAATGATCCCAAAAACCTGATAGCAGGGTTCTTGAGCATGAGAGTTTGAATAATAAAGTGGGTGAGAAGTTTATTGCACATTTTGTACCATTTTAATCTTTTAAAATACAAGATTATGGGACACCTGGGTGGCTCAGTCAGTTGAAGGTCTGACTCTTGGTTTCAGCTCAGGTCATGATCTCAGGGTCATGGGATCGAGCCCTGCCATCAGGCTCCACACTCAGCATGGAGTCTGCTTATCCCTCTCCCTTCGCTCCTCCCCACCGCCCTTCCCCGCCCCCTGCTCTCACTCTCTCCCTCAAAAGTAAATAAAATCTTAAAAAAAAAAAAAAAAATACACGATTGAAAAGAAGTGGAAGTAAATATTGTGTCATGGTTACCTAGTCATACTGGACTGTGCCCCCCTCGGCAGTCATAATAGACTTCACACTTTCATGGATTAAATTTTGCCTTTATGGCATAGCAATTTAAATCTCTAAATGTTTACTTTGTGACTGTACTTTTCCCTTTCTCTGAAATGGCAGCCATATTAATTCACCTGTCCAAATGTGTAGAGTAGCTTCCTTATGTATTCAGTGTCTGGGCTAAAGCTGGTTACCAAAAGAGAAAGGAAAACCAGCAGACCCATGAGCCAGGTACCCAACTTTCTAGGTTCTGGGATCTTCTACCAGAGAGATACAGGTAGTCAAAATGAAGTGTGGAGAACAAGAATTAAGGACTCATCAACTTGATACTTACTAGAACTGGTAGTAGTTAATGCCACCTCTTCATGTTTACTATTGAAAAACACTTGAACTCTGTCTACCAAAGTTCCAAGTCAAGAAGTTTTAGTATATCTTAGAAGCATAAAACGAAAGGAAAATGTTCTTTTCCCCCCCACTTACATCCATTATATAAAATGCCAAATATCACTTTAAAAAGACAAGCAGATGTTATTTACAGCATTGCTCTGTCGAGTTAGAGATACTAGACCCCTTTTAGTTTTTGTATTTGCAAATAATTTGCAAATAAAAAACACAGGCATACAACCAAGATTTTAAAATGGCAAGTCATTTTAAGAACCAAAATAACAGTACTCTAAATCAGTATTTCCCAAGCCTTTTCTTCTTGTTTTTCTTCACCTTATTTGAGGGACAGAACTCATAACAGTAGTATACTAGCAGAATGATATAAAGATGGGGCATCCAGGTGGGGTGACAAAGAGAAGGTATTTTCCTACCTCATCTATTCCGTCACTGAGAATCAATCACAGTAAAAATTCCAGTAGATATTTTAAATAATAGTACTGGGGAGTAATCGTGTTGCCTTAGGAAAGCATCTACCTTTTTCTATCAGTTTTGTTTGGAACTAATGGAGCATATAGGAACTAGGCTAAGGTGAAAGTGGAAATCTTTGTTCTAATCCCAGATGAGCCCCTTATTAGTGAGATGACCTTCAGCAATTGACTTCGTCTTTGTTTCCTGTCAGATAAAACAGTTGATTCTATGGGTTCTACCACGTCTCAGGTTTTTCTAAGATTTAACAGAAAATTCATTTCTTTTTACAAACATTTATTGAGTGCCTAGTATATGCTAGGCTCAGATCTGAACAGAACAAATCCCTTGCTTTCATGGAGCTTACATTTCAATAGGGGTAGATATGTGAAAAATAAAGCAGGAAAGGACAGGTGGTGTGTATACGAGCGGAGTTGGGAGTGTTCAGTTTTCCATAAGGTGATTAGGGAAGTCCTGTCTGGAATTTTAATAGTGGCTCGAGTAAAGTGAGTTGTTAGGGCTTCCTTGGCAAAAGACACAGCAAAGACAAAGGCAGTGATGTTGGAAGGGCTTGGCGTGCTTCAGGAACAGCAGTCCGTGAGGCTGGAATAGAGTGAGCTGGGGGAATGGTAGATGAAGTGCAAGGGGTGGGGTTGTGAGGTGTAGATCATTTAAGGAAGGAGTCTGGCTCTCACACCAGAGGAGATGGGAAGCCATCTCCTTCTGCTCCGGTTTGAGCAGAAGAGGGATGTCATCTGACTTGTGTTTGAACAGGATCACTCTGGCTACTGTGTGGAGAACAGAATAGGTTACAACCAGTCAAGGGTGAAGAAGGCAGACAAGATAGGCTAGTTTAGACTCCGGTGGCAGTGGTGCACAGTGGTATGTGGTCGGAGTCTAGGTATATTTTGAAGAAGGGACAGGATTTTCTGACGGATTGGATGTGAAGTATGAGAGAGGAGTAGAATAACAAAAGTTTAGGCCAAAGCAAAGCAAACAAAGGAATTACTGCTATAAGCAAGCTTGCTTTGGAATTTAAAGAGCATTATGTTAGGTGATATTAACCAGTTCATTTTGTACCAGAGGCCAAATACTTGATAGATTAAAATCTTATTCCATTCTACTATGACAGAAGGTATTTCATGTTTTTCACCAACTTTTAATTCTGTGGAACTCACTAGTCAGAGGTCAAGTTACAACAGTGGAAGTTTTTAGTGAGAAAAGATTTTATTATAAGAAACAATGCCATCAGGTAAAAATGCAAAAAATTGTGCAATTATGGCAAAATGTTTAAAAATATCTACACATTTGCCCCCAAAGGACTACAGTACTTACTCCATACCTGAGCACTGAACATTGAATGCCATTTGAAACTGCTTCACATAGGGAAGGAATCTGATTCCTTGCACAGCACACCCACTTCTCCTCATGCACCAGTGAAATCAGCCTGATGCCTAAGCATCAACTTTGTAGGATAACAGAAAACGAGGGTGGAAAATAAAGAATACAGTTCTACTTTCCTATAACATAGCTATACCAAGTCCAGTTTTCAATGTGTAAAAAATATATAGGAAAGTGCTAAATACATTCTTCAAATGCAAAAACAAAGTTCAAGTGGGACTGGCATATGTTAGCCTATATTTTAATTCTGTAGTCCCCATTGTGCCTTTTACTTATATTCTCATCATACTATGCAAATGTACCTTAAATATCTAAACATATAAACCCACACAAATTACTAATCTTAGCTCTCTAGGATCTCTTCTGAAATCATTTTAAAAAGTGGCAAAATATCCCAGTTATATAACTTAAACAAATAGTTCTTCGTACAAAATTCAATATATATTCTACCCTCGTAGCAAATTCTAAACGTTGGCTTTGACACACTATACTTAGATCACACTCCCAATGTAAATGGTTATAGCAAAGGATCAACTGTTGTGCAGATGAAGAATTAGCCACAGTATATTATACTCCTATAGATCACACGGCACATGTAAATTGTTAACTCACTGTTCTATGTCATGTTTTCAAGTAACACATTTTTCTAAATAAATACAGAAGATTGTCAAAAAGCGGCAGAAAACCTTAGATATTCAACAAAGCTTTCAAAAATAAATTACATGCACATCTCTTGCAAAAGTTAGTTTTGTTTTCTCCTCCCCTCCGCAATGCAACACTGGAAAGACGCTTCAAAACACTCACAGCAAAAGCCCCACAACAACATGTAGATAAAGAAAAACTAGAGAGAAAAAAACAGGTGGTTGACAAAGGTTATAAAGAGATTATAGACATATTATCAAGGCCAATAAGAAACCACATATCCAACTTCCTAAGACTAGATTTTAAAATGTTAATTCTATAAATGCTGTCCACTTTAAATTCTGCTTCAGAAAACGTTCCTTACTTGTAGAGGTCAAGGACAAGCAGTTTGGAAAGTTTCTGAAAAACGAGGTATGTGATGCAAAGAGGCAATGTTTTAAATTTGTTTCACAGTATCACATTACAATTTGTGCAAGAGTTTTTAATACAAACCATGCCAGTCTGTTTTCTTTAAGAGAATCAAAATGTTCTACTTGAGGATAGACTCTGGGCTATCCCTATATCCTTTATCAATTATTCTAGGCATAGTAAAAAAACAAGTTACTGATCCAAATATCCACCTTAGATTATTACAAATGAGTTGGTTTGTCCTTTATAGTACTATTACCTTTTTATTACTATTATTGATTGTTAGAAATTCATCCACTCAATATGAAAAGTGATTTAGTACCTACAATGCTATGGTTCTACTCACTCACCCTTTCCTTCTCAATCACCTTCAGCTAGAACAAGGTTTTCAATGTAAAAATATACATTACTATTAAGTGCAAAAATGAGAAAACAAAAAAAAAGTGAGGTTTTAATGGTCATATGTAACTTAAAAGCCATTAAATTAGACCACTGCAGGAGTTTTAAGTTTTTAGAAAACAAAATTGTAAAAGCAGGTATAAAACTTCACATTATGCTCTGTGCAGAAGAGAAATAAGTTACCTTTCACTGTACCGATAATGAGGGGATGGGGGGGGGGGGGGAAGATGGGAAAGGAGGTAGGGCAACAAAATGGCCCGTGTTAGTGCAAACTGAGTGTCATGTTCTCATTATTCTAAAACTGAGTCCAGTTAGAGATCTTGCTATCACGTAAGCAGAGAATCTTGTGAAATCACAGGAGTTCAACAGGTAAAGTACTATGCCACGAAACCAGCATACCAACTTGAAAGGTAAGCACAGGCTCAGACAATTTAAACCTATCTAGAAAGACACATGAATTCACTTATACTAGCACCAGCCACCTGTGAATGTAAGCCCTTTTCGGGATTTGTAAATAATGAGACAGTGTGAGCACTTGAAAAAGTTATCAACAACAACAAAAAAAACCTGCTACCCTAAAACTTTAGCTTAACTTAAAGTTACATGGGAAATATGAAACAATCAGACTAAAAGCTCTTTCTCAGACATATTTGTTTTCCTTCAACCTACGCTAAAAACACATTTAAATCTCAGTACACTTGAAAACAGTACACAAATATATAGAGAGAATGAGGATCTAAGTTAGTGCTTCTCTGTGTTGGAGAGGTCACAGCTAAAGGCCTAGTGATATTGCCTCAAATTTTTACCCGTATTTAAAATAAAAAGTCACATCAGACTAGTTTGGATGTCTCTAACCATAATACCCTAACTGCTCTTATAAGAGTGCATAGTTGTTGATTCATCTGGTATCTCAGTGATGAATTACCACAAAATTCTAGAATGAAAATGATTACTTTTATACCAGAAAAAAAAAAAAGGCTGATAATTGCACTTTGTTACCTTTTGCTTAATGAAATGAAAACATCACAAGGATGAAAAGAAATCACTCCTTACACCGCAATCTTTAAGAGCACCCATTGCCATGTACAAACTCTCTCAGCTTCTTAAATACTGACAGCACTTCTTGGATCATGAAAGACTGAAGTTTCCCCAAGCACAAGATGCCAGTGAGCTCACTAAGGCCTGCTACTCATTAAAGTACTTTCTGAAGACACTGAGGATAGAGTTTAGCAACAGCACATTCAAAATGCCGGCCAAGGTCCCAGAGCCTGTCTGGGGTCTCGTATACTTTCATCCATTGGTCAGTGATGTCATCGTATTGGTAAAGGGAATTTTTCCTGCTGGTTCTGAAGACATGTTCTTCAACGGTCACTTGAGTAGCTCGAACAAATAAGTGCAGTTTATTCTGGAAAAGTACCAGTTTAAGGTACGGATTTATGGACTCATCACATGGAAAGTCCTTCTTCCGAGTCCATTGATTTAGCTCAATATCATAGGCTTCTACAGTAAACATACGTTGATGATTTCCACAGGTTCCAGCTATGTAGTAGATAGAGTCCTTGTATACAGCTGCTAAGCCCTGGATTCTAGGCACAGTCATGGGGGTTAAAAAACCCCAGTAGTCTTTTTGAGGCTCATAGAAGAGGAAAAATTCTCCTAAAAAAAAAAAAAAAGAAAGAAAGGAAAACAAGAATATGTACATTTATATGTTTCTTTTTGGTTATATGTTGAAAAGTGTAATTTTCCAAATATTTCACTTTCTAAAATATTTCTTGTATAATCTCCAGAGATACATTATATAGTATAAAATAGCCTAAAATTTCTTAATTCCATGGCAGAACATAACATAATAGTCAACCTGAATTAGAGGGTTCGTAATAGGGAGGTATAAGGAGTTACTTTGGCTTGAAGGCAGAATAATAGTTGAGCGCTTGGCTCCATTTATTCTATACACTTGTATATTTCAGAAAAATATATTTTAAGCCAGCTCTAAAAAAGCACTATCACTAATGGTTAGCGGTAGGATCAAAGTATGCATACAGCTTCATCATGAATAGGCCACTACACATTTATGTGCTAATTATTTAGTTAGAAAATAGCACATGGAATTGTTCAGATTTATGTCTATGGGCCACTAATATGTTTACTTTAGTGCTGCTATAATGCAAAGATAAATACTTAAGAGGAGAAAGCATGGCTTTAATATGATAGAAAACACACAGTTCATGGAGTTGACTTTGGGTCACTTTCAATTCTATTTTGATGATAAAAGGGTGTGCTGAGTCAGACTGCCTATATAAAAATGTCCAAAATAATTAAATTAGTGAAGATTTACAAGAATTTCGTTAGTTGTAACATTGGTATAAAATCCTTGATTTAAAAATCTGGATCTTTTAGGAACAGATTAAATGATACTCCAATAGCCACACATAGTACAGCATAAGCCTCTAACTATTTATGTCAACTTTATTTATATAAAGAGGCTTTGTTTAGATTAGAAATACCTACTTCTAAATTGAGCTTCAAAACTGTTTTGAACTAGATTTACTCTTATCTACAAATTTAACTGCCTACTTAATAATAGTGACACTATAATTTGAATTTTTCTTAGAAGAGCTTGTTAAACCACCAGGTTTTGGTTGTGCATTACCTTCCCTCATTGACTTTTAACAGGATTCTTAAAAAGACAATAGAAAATAAAAGTTTCTAACATGTACTACCTCTCTACAAATTTCTTATAAAAAGATGACTCACAAAAAAAGCTAATTTTTAAAATCTAAAGTCCTCTTAATAACTTAAACCAGATAGGCAATTAAGAAAACTTTTAGAGCCTCAGATTCCTCTTATATAAAATATAACCTTGGATTAAGCAATGTTCATTCTAGCCCTGAAATTCTATTAATTTGTTGTTACTTTGCTTTATTATTTACATTAATACATAACCTTTACCTTCCAATTGGAAGTCTTTTAATTGATTCTCTCTATCAACTGGTTAGCCAGCAAGACCAAAATGTATGTAGCAAAGCATCATCATATTGAATGATATAACCTATCCAACCATACTGGACAGATTATACATCCAGTCTTATATTCCATTATTCAGCAAGACCAACAAACCTAATCATGCCTGTGCTTCTATTTAACTAAAATAAAGTATCACTACCTAGTGATACTCCTTTTGGAGAATTAACTTGATATTGAAGTTTAAACAAATGCGTTCAGGCATTTCTAGTCAAATAAAAGATGAGAGCAAAGAACATATTCCTCTAAATGGTATAAGAGCTAAAAAAAAAAAAATCGTGTATTTACACAGGAATCGTCCCTTTTTTCTTGTTTTATTAAAGTAATAGTGTGAGGAAAACATATATAAGCAATTAAGAAACCCAAAAGAGGAATAAGGATGTTGGCATTATCATCACTGTTTTCAACATTCAGGCAACTAAAATGTTTAAGAAACCAAACACAGGGAAAACATTAGTTATCACTAATTAGAACCATGGATCAAGTATCTTATTTATACTTACTTGGTCCTTCTTTCTACTCCTACTACATGATCTTTGCCAGAATACTAGCCTTCAACAGTTTAAAAAACTTTTTAAAGCTAAGTATATTAGATAGTCCCTTTTATAATAGCAAATGTAAAGAAAAAGGTAACATCTCAAATCTTTTCAGTGAAAAAACTTGAAAACATATTATGGAAGGTATCATATGCTGCAGTGAAATTAAAATCTAAAGACTGTAATTTCAAACTCTTTATAATTAAGTTTCATAACCTTTGCAATCGTAAGGCTTATCACAAAATTCTTTGTCCTTTTTTCTCTTTTAAACTAATCCCGTAAGTTCCATAAAAAATAGCTGCTACAACATCTCTTGATTATGTATTACTGAAGAGTAAAACAGTCTTGTATCAAGCTTAGAGTCTTAAAAATGGCTCTGAATGTCCTCCCAAAACGCTGAACTAGGATTCACTAAATTACGTTTTCAAAAATACTTATCCTCCATGATGTCAAAACACAGTAAGAACATAAAAAACTTACAGGAGCATTTTAGTAACTTAAAGATGCCTGCCTTTTTTGATTCAGAAGTTTATTGCCTTTATACATCCTTTAAAGAACAGACTGTTGCAACAAACAGTTTATGATAAGAAAGCCAGAGGAGTCTCAATTAAGAACAAACATCTGTTTTAGTATAAGTAAGGAAACCACGTTTGTCCTGCTCCCCTCTCCTGGAGAATAAACCAGTCAGGCACCTACCCTGTAAAACATAGATCTTCTCTTTGTACTCCACAGCGTTATGAAACTCCATTGCAACAGGCATTGCGCAAACGCTGGTCCAGCAATTCTCTCTGCTGTCATAGCACTCCACGGATTTCAGTGAGTTTCTCCCGTCACCTTCATAAACACGACCTCCAATTGCATACATCTTACCACAGCAATACACCAGTTTGCAGCCTATTCTGGCTCGCAGCAAGGGGGGTTTGGAAAGCCACCTATTGGTGGAATGGTCATACATCCAGAAATCATTTTCTGCCTTATGGTCGATGGAGACCTCGCTGCTGCTGGGCCGGTACCCTCCTGCAATGTAAATGTCATTATCTGGCGATACAAGGATCCCAACTTCTCTTAGATCATTTGGTGGTTTGCATAGCTTAAACACTTTTCCTGTGACGATATCTAGACAAGGCACTGTTTGCTTCTTTCCTGAGTGTTTGTGGGCAGCATCAAAACATATGATCATTTCAGATGCAGTCATTCCAAGTCTCTGTGTGCAGCCATTGGTATTGGATGGGCCCTTTTCTACACAGCTTTTGGCGACAGCCTGTGCAAACTGAGGTGGAATTTTCTCTATAAAGGCATCTTCCATCAGAGGAAAACGTATGCATTTGGCAAAAATTTCTGGAAGATGCGCTTCTCTTTCATTCTGTTCATGTTCAAACCACCTTACGATGCTTTCATAAACATGCTCTTCTCGGGCTACATTTAAATCATCACTGTCTAGGATACTTATCAGTTGATCTTTTGTCAACTGGAGAAACTCTTGTTCTTTGGTGACACACAGGAACTTTTTACGAATGTATTCTTTTGATCGATCTCCGAGTTCCTGATGACCGTAATGATCAGCAAAGATGAAGACCCCAATAGAATTCTGTGGGTCTAAATGACTGATCATGTACTTAGCACATTGGTCTTGGATGGAAGGAATCTGGAAGATGCTAGCTGCAGTGAACAAGGCTTGAACATTGGCCTCTGTCAGAACCACTCTGGAGGTGTAGGCATAGTTCAACACTAAATCCATTGATTCAGCTTCAACACCAACTATTCGAACTTCTTTTTGAGTACTTTCTGTAAGGCCGCTAGTGAACATGGATCTAGGAAGGAAAGAGTGGTTAATAGTGTATGTGCACTCCAAATAAAAATTATTGTGACAAGTTTTTTAAAGTATACAGTTACCACAAAGATAACCTTGGAGACTGAAAAATCCTTCCTAATGTGTTTCCTGATATTCTGAATGGGGGTAAAAGCTGATCATCTAGCATAAGAATTCAATCTAGCTAATCTCAAAAATTCTATTCTCAGGGCCAGTCCGCTTTTTTTCTTTTTCATTTTTTTTAAATTTAAATTCAATTAGCCAACATATAGTATATCATTAGTTTCAGACATAGAGTTCAATAATTCAACAGTTGCATATAACCCCCAGTGCTCATCATATCACATCCGCTTTATGCCAACACTGAAAAAAAGAGAGTATACCTAATTAAAGCACACTGAAAGATGGCATGGAATATTCCAGGACACCTTATTTTCCTTAGAGCCCCTATCCAGGCTTCTGGTCAAGTTGCCTTATGGACTTGAGATCTTAACTCACCAGAATAATCAGAAAATTTAATACCTATAGGTGTCAGTGTGACACATTAGCATATATAGACTGTCTGATTAAACTTTTCATGTCCCAGTGGAAATGTACAAGGCAACTTGTCCCTGAAATATATCTTTAAAAATTTGATCTCAGAAAGACAAGATGTTCTTCAGAAGTTCATATTCTCTACCTACTTCCTTTTAAAACTATGATCTTTTGAATGCTTCCTTAATCATTATAAGGAATATAAAGAACATCACTTCAGGGGTGCCTGGGTGGCTCAGTTGTTAAGTGTCTGCCCTCGGCTTGGGTCATGATCCTGGGGTCCTGAGATTGAGCCCCGTGTCAAGGGTTCCCTGCTCTGCAGGAAGCCTGCTTCTCCCTCCCACTCCCCCTGCTTGTGTTCCCTCTCTCACTCTCTCTCTCTCTCAAATAAAATCTTTAAAAAAAAAAAAGAGCCACTCACTTTCTCTTGGACATTTTGAAAACCTTTACGTAAAGAAATATACTCAATTTTCTCAAAGCTACCATATTTTACCTATGTATATCTGAATATAAATAAAGATTATAGTAGGGTTAATAGAATGCATACTTCTAAAGAGAGTTTAAGAATTAATTGATGCTTTGGAGATAATGGTTTTGAAAATCCCAAGCTTTTGCCTTTGAAAGCAAATTTATTTATTTATACACTTACTTAATTCTAATTTAAAATATCTGTGCATTTATGGGACTTTCTTGGGCAAAACATTAAGTAGCCAAAAGCCTGGCTCTGTATTTTACTATTAGTCCTTTATATATATCATTTGCCTTCCCCCCCCCTTAAGGTTTCTTTCTAGGCTGTTCTTAAAATTAAATATAAAAATCAAATCAAAGTTCTTTTAAAAAGCCTTTTGGGAAAAGGGTTGTGTGCCCTAGGGTGCTTACTAAATGTCTGTTGAAGAAACTGACCTGACATTGGTGATAAAGTTCTTTATACAGATCCAGACCCCTCTCATTTTGAAGTGCTAGGTTATAAAAAAAATATATCCTTAAACAGTTAATTTTAAAATACAATGAGAAACATGGGGATATACATGGGTACAAGGATCCAGCCTGCTACCTGGATGAACCATCTCTGAGTCCTACTTTGACTTCTACAACATAAATTTTAAGCTTAATATCACACAGGCTTTTTTTCATGATTGAAAACTAGATCTCCCAATGTATGAGCTGGTTTTGCATTTCAGGTGCTGAAAAACACAGCTATACATACATCTACCAATTAAAAAGAAAAATAAAGCCCTTCATTAGGCAAAGATTAACTCCCAAAGGAGAACATTACCACATACCCCTTTATCATGGGAACTCTACTGACTTGAATAGGCTGGCCTCACACACAGGAGCAGTGTGACACTTTATGAGCTCTCCTCTGTTCTAACAGGATCCTTCTGTAAATGCCACATAAAGAGGGATCATTTCCTCGCACAAAATCCCAGCAGTAGAAAGTTTCCAATAATCATGCAAATTTTAATTCTGACAAGTCACTGGGATCATGAAACAGCCATGCCAGATTTCAAGCTATTTTTATTTTTTTCCACCAGTGATGCAAGACTTAGAAACTATTAAGTACGTCTTCCTAGATCTCACATAAGGAGCAGCATCAGTGCCAAGAAACTTCTGTACAAAAACGTCTAGCAAGAGATAAGAACCTAATCCTTGAGTTTTTTAGCCAAATACCTTCATCTGAATTCATGTATCTTATGCTTAGGAAGTTTTCTAACCATTTCCTTAATTTCTTGTAATTAAGAAAATCTACTGTAGCATACTTCTTTTAAAGTGATTTGTCTAAGTCTTCAAACTAATTTTAATTACAAGCCAGAGTATAAAATTTCAGTAAAATACAGGCATTTTTACTTTCAAGTTTCAATTTTTTTTAAACTATTCAAATCTAATATACAATAGAAACTTCTCAAAGGCAACTTTAAAGGGACCTACTCTTGTTCATTAAAAGTCCTAACAGTGACTAAGAAGCCTGACTTGGAATCAAATCCAGCCTCTGCCACTTAGTAGTTAGATGATTTAGGTAGGTCATTTAACTTGCCCAAACCTCAGTTTTTCACATGTAAAATGGGAATAACTGTGCAGAGACAGAATGGTAAAGATATATAAAGCAATATATGTAAAGTAAGCTTAGCCCAGAACTTGGTAAGTAGTAATTATGACATATATTTAAATGCACAGATGAACTAACCATATCTAACGAATAGTCTGGATAAGCGAATCCCACCAGTAGTTTCCATTACCAGGCCAAACTTCATACCTTCTGTGTATATGAGTTTCTTCTTTTTTTCCTTCCAGCTCACTCCCTTGTGATGGTTAATACTTAACAGTCCAATGACCTATCCCTAGGCAAGTCTAAATGGTTACATCATAAGCATCAGACTGAAGTGACTATATTTAACCCAGTATTCTGAGAAAGAGGAACCAGAAACTACTGTCTGGAACATTATACTGCTATATGCCCTATAAAGGTAAGCACCTTCAAAAGAAAAAACAAAAACAAAAAAACGCCTTTAGAGTGTAGTTGAGATGATCTCACTGTCATCAGGCACCATTTTTGAACACCGAAAGGCTTAAAAAAGTGAGCACTTGAAACAAAGGAAGTTAAATTCAAGCAGGAAATTGTCTTTATCAGTGATCTCTCCTCAAAGTATGAAATTCTTTGTTAAACCCCAGTTTTGAAATTTTACCGTTCCAACGTTTTGATACACAAAGAAGAATTTAATGAAAATGAAAGCTTAAAAACACTTCTGGAAATCATGGAAATAATCATTAATCTGAAGCCCAAGATACATTCATTCATTTTTATTTCATTGCTTTAACCCCCATGGCATTAAAACAATCTACTGAATGGTAATTTGTTTTCAAAAGAATGCACTACTATGTTTTAAATTCTAAGAGTTACAGTCACCAGAGAACTACGCCTCATGGATAAATTTTTGGAACAAATTCGATATCAGCACCGTCCACTAAAACTTTCAGTGATGGAAATGCTCTATAACTGGGCTGTACAACGGGCAGCTACTACCTCCATGTGGCTACTGGGCACTTTAAATGTGGTTAGTTTGCCTGAGGAACTGAATTTTTTTTTTTAAGATTTTATTTATTTATTTATTTGAGAGAGAGAGAATGAGAGAGAGAGAGCACGAGAGGGAAGAGGGTCAGAGGGAGAAGCAGACCCCCCCGCTGAGCAGGGAGCCCAATGTGGAACTCGATCCCGGGACTCCAGGATCATGACCGGAGCCGAAGGCAGTCGCTTAACCCACTGAGCCACCCAGGCGCCCAGGAACTGAATTTTTTATTTTATTTAATTTAAAACAATGACTGAGCAGCACGAGTCTAGACTTTGTAGTTATATACCTGAAACAAACAAAAATATACTACTTAAAAATCAACGACCTGAATCCTATAAGAATCTGTCAAGTCAAAAACCAGGGCTCAATAAATAGGGCCTGTTATTCATTCTCAGGAAACAAACTCATTGGTTTCATTTAATGGTCTCATTTCCGTTTTATAATCAAGTGGGCAACCCTGAGGGGTAAAGAAAGGGAACTCGATGAAGATACCAACAGAGTTTCTACCATCGTCATACCTGAAGTAAGGGCTGATTGCAGCAAGAACGTTTCTATGACAGGAAAATGTTTTCCCGTGATCCACTTCCACTACAATGTCTGTCAACTGTCCTTCATCGTACATTGTTTTGAGTTGCTTAAGAATACTGCACGCATGCAAGGGGTCCATGGCATCGTTGGCTGTGTCTGAAGATGGAATCCCATTCGGTGTTGGGGAAGACTTACTTAAATCTAGGAGAAAAATCGTACAACCACGAGAAGTTCGGAGCCAGTTACGGCGTTCACGCTTCCCCCTACCCGCCGTACTCCCCGCCTACAAAAATACATACATGTATATATACACCACCAAATGGGGCCGCGGGGTGAGAGCTGGGAGAGAGAGAGAGCTGCGATGCAAGTTCAAAGCCCAGCTTGCTCCTCCGGAGCCCGGCGAGCCCGATGCCCCGTGCTCGCGGAGGGACGCTGCGGGCAGAACAGGCGCGGTGTCTGCGGCGACTCCGCCGAGAGCCAGAACGTCCCAGCCAAGAGCGGAGGGCAGAAGCCTCACGAGGGAAGTTCGATGGATGGCGGCCGCCAGTGCCCCCCTCAACCGCCTGCTGAACTGGTCAGAGTGGCGGCGGGTACCCGGCCTCCCCATCGCTGCCCGGCCGGACCGCCCACCGCCCTCCACGCCATCCATCCTCCCTCCCCTCATCCCTCTCCACCTCCCCATCCTTCTCTCCGGCTCTTCATCGCCACCTCCTCAGCTCGCAACCTGAGCCTGGACCCCGGCCCACCTCCCCCGCAACACACCTCCCTAGCCACCACTAGACCCACCTGCCGACGCGGCCATTTCTCCACGGGGCCCCGGCTCCAGCTATTTAAAGAGGAAATGTCATTTCGCTTCTCTCGCTCCCGGGTTCCGGCTCTTCTAAGCTTCACCTGGCCAATGGGGTGGCCTATGCATCCGGCTCCGCCCCTAGCCTCCGAGTTCCGTGTTCCTATTGGCCATGGTGTGCGCAAGGCCTTTCGGGAAGTGTAGTTTTGTTGCCCCCGCTCCCGCGTGGTCCGAGTAGGGCGGAGGCCTACGCAGGTGATTCTTATTGGCTGGTCGTGGCGGAGGTGGAGAGCTGGGAACTCGCCAGCCTGTGTCTGTGGGGCGCGCAGTGCCTGCCGGGAGAGGTAGTCTTCTGGCTGAGGAGAGCTGTCATTCTGAGGGGCTAGGGTAGGGAAAGCTCTTGAAGTGCAAATTTCCCCATTTTCGGCCTCTCTCCAGGGCCCCGGCTCTTTATTTATTTATTTTTTTTTTACCTTGTTCTTCATTCTCTAAACCTCTCGCCGGTGACTAGTTTCTGGTATGAAAACGGACTCTGCGTGAGGGCTGTGAAACCAGAAAAATTTGGAAATGGACAAGAGGGCTGTTGTCCAAAAATGCGAAGGAAATCTGACACTCCACCCTGAAGTAAAATATCAGGAGGCCCAAAAGCAAGCCATCTCTGATGAGTCACCTGTGACACCCAATTGAAATAGCATCGCCTTGGCCGAGAGCTCTGGTTTCTCCAGATTAATTGGGTCTGGTTACAACGGCTGCTCAGGATCTTTAACTCCCACTCATGCCTTGCTTTTCTCCAACACCCAGAGAACACCTGTTCCACTTTTAAGAGCGCGTGAACAGTATGGAAGGATTCAAGATGCTTTCCTTTTTTGCTCCTGGGAACTGGATACTAAATAGTCTGAGATTTCCTTTGAAGAAATATTGGAGGGTGCCCTGAGCCTGAACCAGGCACCCTTACTGAAGCCCTGGTTCTTTCCTTACTAAATATGTGAACTTAGATAAGACCTTGTAATTCTTGAGCACTTAGGTCCTTCACCTGTACCATGTGGATAATGATTACTATTCCATCTGCCTCACAGGCTGCAAGCTTTTTGAAAGAAAGCAGAAATTTTACTGTTGGCATGTTTTGATTTACTTGTGTTGTATTTCCAGCATGTAACAGGGTGCCTGGCACATTATAGATACTTAATATTTTATAATAAATGTAAGGCACAGATGAGCTAACATTGGAAATGCTGTTTGTAGACCACTGAAATGTAAGTATCAGTGAATTGGAAGGAATTTTTAGTAAAGATATAGTTAGTCTGTGTGCATAGCTTTTCTAACTCTGAAAAGATCAAACAGTTGAGCTTCTTGATAAAGGATTTGGAATTTAAGTTGTGATTGAAAAAGACAGAGAATGATGAAAAACAATCCAGCTCTCCTAGCTCCGCTGAAAACTTTAGCACTCAGAATACTGTAATTCCGGTCAAGTTAACAAGAATTGGTGTTTCCTTGGGGCTGGGATATACGAACACCGATATACACTGTGTCTACACCCGGACTGTACCCTGTAAACCCTGTCTGCACAGCTCTGCATGGATAAAATTGATTTAACTTCTGTTACTCAGAACTTTAAATTTCCATTTTTTTATGATCTCAATGCTATTGCTTTCTAAGTTATGAAAATGGTGGAGGTTTCTTCACTCACCATGTTGAAGATATTAAGACAAAAAGGGCATCAATCCTTAGAGATTTAGCAAATAAAAATACAGGACATGCAATATTTAGGACATAACTGAAGTAAAATATTTGTTATCCAAAATTCAAATTCACTTGGGTGTTCTGTATTTTATCTGGCAACCTTTTCAAACCTGTTAAAATATAGATTTTGTTTGCGATTTGTTTTTGTCCTCATCATGTATCTAAGCCTTAAGAAATTTGGCCAGTTTTCTTTTTCATTTAATTCTCATCTAATGAACAAACAGACTTGACAATATTGCTTAATTGATTAAAAGGAAGTTTTCTGATTCTTTGACCCACAAAAATTTCTGAATTCGGGGGTGGCAGAATACAAAGAACAAAGGCCAATCTAAATATAAATAGGGGAAAAAGTGAACATTTATAATTACAAGGTTGCCATTTATATGACACTGTAAATAGACTCCATTCTACTGGGCAGATGGCATTACATAGTAAAGATTTCCTCATCATTAGAAATGCATTAAAAAAAAGGATAAGGCGGAGGATGTAAAAATTGAGCCAAGAGTCCCACACTATTCATTCTCAATGATCTTTAAGGATACAAAGGAGATTTTGTTTCAGGGTTGATACTAAATAACCAAAGGCCACAGCTTTGTTTTCAAATAGCTCTAATTTGTAATTTTATAAGAACCTACTGCCAATCTAGAAAGGCAGCAGCAAAAGTACACCAGTTTTCTTAATGCATTAAGTACTATATTGTCCTATGGAGCAATTTCTCATATATTTACAATTTAAAGTAAAATTTAGTAAGGATGAAAATTGAAAAAGCAAACCAGATATTTGAATGACCTGTATTTAGTTCAAATTAGATACTTAGAGCTCTATTATTTTAATATTTATTACCTAGGAACTAAAAGGAAAGATGTTTGTTATACTCATAGTTGAGAGTAGGAAAGTCTTTACATTAAAATTCTAGCGGAAATGAAGGATTGTGAAAACAGCAAATTTGGAAAATGAGAAAATCGCATAGTCACCTTGCTTCATTTTGGGTTTTTTTTATGCTTCTACTTTAAGAGAATGACTTTTAGCAATTATCAGCTATGCCTAGGCTACTGTTGATATTAATACCACACAACACAAAAACGATAGCAACCCTGATGAAGAAGGTATAAAGGAAAGAGGACATCACTCTGCAAATCGATTCTGCCGTTTTCCAATTTCCCTGTTGAGTACCGGCTGAGGTTGTGAAATTGACCAGAGCAATATAAAATGAAAGTAAAGAGAAAATACCTGTGACTGTTACCTTTTAACAAATGACATCCTTCTATATATATCTTTCTCAGGCTATAGCTACAGCGAAATGTGATGTTTTTCCCTGCTAAAGACTTTCATGTTGGCTGACTTAATGCTTTAAATGAAGCAACAGAAGTTATTATTTGATTATAAATTTCATATAATATCACATACTGAAAAAGTGGGTTTTTTGTAATGTCTAGAACCTTATATATTTCATAAGATTTTGTTTCTTTTAAATACCAAACTCTAAATAGATAGTAACATCAGGTTTCTTGATTGTACATTACTGGCCTCTGCTTTATTTTAATTTTTGAAAATTTATTTTTAAGTAATCTCTACACCCAATGTGGGGCTCAGACTTATGACTCCAAGATCAAAAAGATCAAAAGTCACATGCTCTTCCACCTGAGACAGCCAGGTGCCCCTGTATGTTAATTTTAATTCCCTTGAGGTGATGTGAGGCTTCAACATGGTAGGAACTAGAAGACTGCCTTTTATGAGTCACTGAATTTGATACTACTGAGGGTTAATAAAACACATTAATTTGCTTCTTAAGTGTTTGAAATTTAGCATATATATGAAAAACAAGAGACTGTCAAACTAGTGGCAGGGATATTCAATTCTTCAAAAATATTTATTATCACCTCCTAGTCTGCATTCTGGGCAGGCAGTGTATAAACTAATGTTCCTGAAATCAAAAACAATAGTTACCAATTATATAGAGAGATAGAGATAGGATAAAGACTGAATGTTTATGTTCCTTCAAAATTCATGTTGAACCCTGATCCCCAGTGGGATGGTATTTGATGGGAGAGCCCTTGGGAGGTGATTAGGTTATGAGGGTGGAGCCTTTATGAATGGGATTAGTGCCCTTATAAAAGACACCCAGAGAGTTTCCACCATATGAGGACATAGAGAGAAGACAGCCATTCGTGAAACAGGATAGGAACCTCACTAGAAACAAAATCGGCCAGAGCCTTGATCTTAGATTTCCCAGACTCCAGAACTGTGAGAAATTTCTATTGCTTGTAAACCAACTAATCTATGGATTCTATATAGCAGCCTGACTAGACTAAGGTGTGTGTGTATGATATAAGGTATATAGGAATCATATGTGTGTGATTCCTAACCTCAAAGACCTTATGATTTATCCACTGAGATAAAACATGAAAATTCACATTTTCACGTGAAAATCAATATTCACATGAAAAATCAACTAAAAAGTGAGGACAGAGGGTATCCCGTAGTTAGAATAAAGTAAGTATTTCACAAAATTAAAATCAAGGATTTCAGAAGAGATACGAGAATTTGTCCAGCTGGTGTGGGATTTCAGCTGGGCATCAATGGAGGATATAACACAGAAATATTCACAAAAGGAATAGTGTATGTTCTTACCCATTTGCTGTATCTTGGCTTGACCTACAAGATAAAACATTAATTCGTTCCTACTTTAAGACTGATAGGACTTAATTCAGGGCTTGAACAAAGAAAAGGTAACACTTGGCTATGGCTATGTGTTACCTAGTTATTTCACTTAATATCATGTTTTAATTAAATTTTATAAGAACAGTGTTAGAAATGAAGAGACTTAATCCTAAAGAATTTAAATAACGTGTCCACAGTCATATAGAGATCTTTGGCTCCAAAGGCAACTCTCTGTTGATTACAGTATATAAAGGTCCCTAGGTATAAGAGCATTGAAAATAAGATGTTGTAGAATTTTTTTCTCCATTAAACAATCTAGTTCTGTATCAAACTATGGTCAATTAGTATTAGTTTGAGATACTTTTATGCCCCAAGAAATGGGAAAACAAAATCTAAGTCAGAGGGGAAATAGTTACACTGTTAAAGTAATTTGACTTTGTCAGACTAAACTGATAGATTTGGAGGTATAGTAATGTAGTATTTTTATCTTTCCACTACATAATTAAATAAAGTGTTTAAATATGCATATATATGATTAATCATTAACATTTATTAAGCTGACTATGCTTCCCTATTTTACTGCAAGACTGAATTATTGTACAAGACTAGAGACTGAATGGAATTACCCTATTGGACCCTTAAGTTATTTGACAATATTTAAGCTTACAATCACTGTGAGAGCCAAGGCCACTGTCAAATGTGAGACATCAACACCCTTCCCTGTTTGAAGATTAGTTTATAATCCAAATGGAATGAAATGCATTAAACAATGATTGTTGATTCTTTCTAACCTCAATCATGATCTGAATTTTTTTTTTAAGCTCATGAAATCACTAAAAAACCAAATGGGAAAGAATATCAGTGGGCAGCAGTCTTCAGCGTATAGACACAGGAAATGAAATTCTTGTGGAATAGGCATCAGAATAGGAAAGGAGTACATTAAACACAGCAGAGAAAACACAGAGGATAAGGAGTTAATTGTACTTTAATCCCTCAAATAATCAAATATTTATAAAGCAAATTTGTTGGTGTACCACAATAATTGCAGGGTATTTAATTTTTATTTCTGGTTGTTTTACCATAGGGCTTCTGAATCTCAGCACTACTGACAATTGCTGCCAGATTACTCTTTGTGCTGGGGGGCGGGGGGCGGAGTGGCTGTCCTGTACATTATTAGGTACTTAGCAGCATCCCTGGTCTCTACCCACCAGATGCCAGTAGCACCTCCCACAAAGATGTGACAACCAAAAATGTCCCCAAAGATTCTCAAATATCCCCTATGGGGAAAATTGTCCCAAGTTGAGAACCACTAAATCATTAAATAAAATGGTTAAATATATATATATATATTTAATGATTGCAAATAATAACTGCAATTAATTTTTTTTAATTTTTCATGGCATATTAACCTATTTGCAGCTTATTCATAGTTAAACCTGAGCAGGAACGTGTGATACAGCTATTTTCCCACTTCAATACTGTGGCATAGACTCATCATCAGTGATCTCTAGCCTTGCTAACAGTAAGAGAAGAGGAATCAAACCACCCTCATAGGTGTTGTGAATGCAAATGTCTGTGACATTAAAACCCTCATGTATATGTAAGGACAGACTAAAGTATGGGATTGATAACGAACAACCCCATACTTCTAGTAGCTTAAATCACCAAAATTTCATTTTTCACTCTTGCTAATGCTCAACATAGGCAAGCGGGGATTCTGTTCACTGCACTCACTCAGAGACCCAGACTGATGGAGCAGCCACCATGCAAATGTTCTTGGTCACTACACCAGAAAGAAAATGAAGGTGCCAAGAGCAGGCTGCCCCAAGATGGGCCACTCTTGTATGGACGTTATTTTGAGTTAAAAGAAATCAAAACCCAGCAGATTCAGGAAAAGCTCTTTACCTCCCATTCAATTGCCTGCTATTGACAAAGAACTTTTAACAAAGATTCCTCTTTACCGAAGAAATTTAGCTACATAACAGGGAAAACTTTGTTTTCTGAACATCTCCTCCCACCTTCCTGCTAATGGTCTTTGTCTCTTTTGTATTCTCAAACATCTACCCCTCTCTTAGCTCATATAAGTATCCTGTTGCCTCACTGTCTTTGGAATTTCATATTTGTGTGGATTCTCCATACTTTTGCTATTAAATTTGATGTTCTCCTGTTTATCTATTTCACATCAATTTGATTCTTACTCCAGCTGAAAGGACATTGAAGGGCAGAGGAAATTCTCCCTCTTTAACAAGAGCCTATGGTAAACCGTGCCCTGGGTTTTAAAGTTTTCATCTGAAAAGACATGCATCATTTCCCTTCCCATTTCATTTGCCAAGAAAGTCATGTGGCCACACTTAACTGCTCCTACAAATAGGATAGGAAGTCTAATTCTACCGTTCCCAGAAGGAGGAAAGCCAGAAACCAGCATCAATGAGGAACATACCATGCAAGGACTGTGCTAGATACTTTTAGTGACACAAGAATAGATAATGCCTAGTACCCACTCTCAGGAACCTGGCAGTTAAGAAGGGAATCTGTAGCGTACACACATAGGACTTTAAAGCAAGCCAGCAGTGGCTAAGATCACTTTCCCCCATCACATGGAACCAAAGCCATCTATCACAGGGGTTCTCCACCAGGGTGAATTTGCCCCCAGAGGATATTTTTGGTTGGCACATTTTGGAGTGTTGCATGGGAGCCAGGGAGTTTGCTAAATATCCTACAATTCACAGCACAACTCCCCCCAAAAAGAATTATCTGGTCCCAAATATCTATAGTGCTGATGTTGAAAAACTCTGGGTTACGGTAATTTCCAAACTTTCTCACACACACTCCTAAATCCACTGAAATGAAAATCATGCCTTTCAAATGTCTGTAGTTGAGATTATATACACCAGTGCCCAGAAGCCCAAGTGTCCTCTACCATCATACATTTCATGTTCAAGCATGGTACTTTTATTCAGAAGTGCCCATCTTGTACATCTGTTTTGAGATCCACATGAGAGAGTTGACTGTATTTTCAATTCTTTTTTCAAAAAGGCTTTGAAATTCAAATTTAAAGCATTGCTTTTCAAAACAGCACCATAAATATATCTGCCAACTTAATGAAGCAAGGTTTAGTCCCAATGGAAAAAAAAAAAAGTGGCATGAGATAATTAGATGCTGACCATGGATAATAAGCTTTATATCAGGGCTATGGCAAGACCTTGACAGGGTCACCTTTTTCTAAGAACAGTCCACCATGATAGGAGTAGTCAGGAAATGATGGACCACCAGTGACCAAGGAAAGGGGGTGTCTTGAAGCTCTGGGATACTAAAGGAGTTTGTCAGACAACTTTTTACAGACACAAATGAATGCAGAAGCAAGAGAGGCATGTGAAATGAATTCTTTATACTTGAAGATTGAAAGCTGTAAGTAAACTACACTGAGGGAATTTTGACCTTCCAACCTCAACTTGTGTTTGAATTTGGGTTTAAAGTTAGTTCCCAGACAGCAAGTTTTGTTTCCTGGTCTGAGCCGGAGGCTTGCAAAATGACTGACTCCAGAAGGATGATGTGATGCCTGGCAAAAGGATATTTGTGAGTTGTTAATCTGTGAATCAAAAGGCAAACCCTGGCCCAGCAGTATGTTAATCCTGATGGCTGAGAGGAAGCCAGTACAATCATTTACAAGAATGTACCCAGTTTGGGGTCTCCAAACTATGTTTGGAATGTACCAAATCAATAAATTGCTAATTTTTCCACCCGTGTTAGCTCACTGGCTCCTCAGGGGGTTGAAGCTTGTAGTGTAAATACAATCCAAACAGTTTCTTAATTACTCAGACTACAACAGGTCAGAGGAGCATGCCTAAACCCAGTTTGGAATTCTTTTATTTACTAGGTTCCTGCAGTCACAAGGGAAATTTAATTGCTATGCAAATTCTTCATTAAAAAAATGGCCCCTTTCACACCTGTCCTTCGTGAATACCAACGATTTTTTTTTCTTTTATTCTCTGGGTTCTGTTTACTAAGTAATTATCTTTGTTCAAAGAGAATGTAGGCTCAAGTCTTTAGGAGTGATGGGTCATAATTCCTGCAACTTATTTTCAGAGTTTGGCACAGATAATAAGTATAAAAGTATACACAGACACAAGAATATAGCAAAAGTGGCAAAATGTTATCCTTTAGGTTTAAAATTTCCAAATAAAAAAAGTAAAAATAAATGACCAAACAACCCAGATTCGTGAGGTAGTAGAAAGAAGGAAGTTCTATGATCTAAGCTTGAAATCTTAAAATGAGACGGTATTAAAATTGTCTTAGTTTTTTTTTTTCCTTAGAGAAAATGTGGTAGAAATAAAAGAGCATTTGGATATGATGGAACACAGAATTCAAATCTTTGTTAAATGATACTGAGGATGCCTCTCTTCCCAGGGTGTGTTTTCAGCAGTGATAGGGGATGATTCCAGACTTAGCCACACAATGTCAACTGGTTCCTTTCCTTACCAACAAAAAGGCATATTCAAAAGGATAAAAATAAAGGTATGCTTTTTTTTTTTTTTTTTTTTTTAAGGATGACTCAGTCTGAGTTCACTTCGATTCACAGCACTGGGCTCTGAGCTGCTTGGCTAACTAGCCACAGATTGTGTTGAGAGAAAAAGTGCTTAATTAGCACTCAGTGCTTGCAAGACCTAACAATTTATTGTAGTGGTTTGTACCCCATCAACCTCCTTGTTGAATGATGCTGTGGACCGAATTGTGTCCCTCCAAAATTCATATGTTAAAGTCCTAACCCCTGTTAAATAACAAAAATTCAACTGAGTAAATTTTAAATCTAATTGGCTTTAATGAATGATTCATGTAATCAGCATCCCATCTAGCAAAAAGAAAGGAGCTCCAAAGAGCTACAGAAGAGAGACGGTTTTTAAAGGCAAAAAGTGTTTAAGACAAGGAACTCATAGGGGCACCTGGGTGGCTCAGTCAGTTAAGCATCTGGTCATGATCCCAGGGTCCTGGGTTCGAGCCCCGCGTCAGGCTCCCTGCTCGGCAGAGAGCTTGCTTTTCCCTCTCCCTCTGCCTGCCACTCTGCCACTTGTGCTCTCTCTCTCTATCAAATAAATAAATAAATAAAATCTTTAAAAAAAAAGACAAGGAACTCATAAACAACAACAAAAAGATTATTTCGGGCAAGGTCTCCTTTCTTTTCCTCTGGGGGACAAAAGGAGTCTATCAGAAGATGACCTCCCTCATGCTAACCAGGAAATTCCAGACTGACCAGCTAAGATTATATTCCTGGATAAGGCTGAAAGTGCAATCTGGTTAGGTATAGTTTCAGTCTGCAGACATGGGCATGGCATAAGTGATTCCATTTTGGTCCTGTCGTCTCTTTTTTTTTTTAAGTAAACTCTACCCCCAGCGTGAGGCTCAAACTCCTGACGCAGAGATCAAGAGTCACATGCTCTATTGACTGAGCCATTTGGGTGCCACCCTGTTGTCTGTCTCTGTCTCTCTTTTTTTTAAGATTTAATTAATCAATTAATTTATTTATTTTACAGAGAGAGAGTGTGAGCAAGGAGACAGACACAGCAGGAGGGAGAAAGAGAAGCAGACTCCACGCTGAGTGAGGAGCCTGACATAGGGCTCCATCACATGACCCGAGCTGAAATCAATAGTCAGATACTCAATGGACAGAGCCACCCAGGTGCCCCCTCTCTCCTTTTTAACACCCCCAACTGTGAAGGTATTTGGAGACAGGGCTTTTGGAAGATAATTAGTTTTAGGTGAGGTCATGAGTGGGTGGGGCCGTGATGGGCTTGAAACCCTCTAAGCAGAGACACAGAGAGTTTGTGCTCTCTCTCTCCCTGCCATGGGAAGACACAGTGAGAAACCGAATAAATTTTTTTTTTAAAGATTTTTTTTATTTTATTTATTTGACAGAGAGAGAGATAGCCAGAGAGGGAACACAAGCAGGGGGGGTGGGAGAGCAGAGAGCCCGATGCGGGGCTCGATCCCAGGACCCTGGGATCATGACCTGAGCCGAAGGCAGGCGCTTAACGACTGAGCCACCCAGGCGCCCCTGAAATATATATTTTTATTTTTTATTTTTATTTTTTTAAAATTTTATTTATTTGACAGAAACACAGTGAGAGAGGGAACACAAGCAGGGGGAGTGGGAGAGCGAGAAGCAGGCTTCCTGCCGAGCAGGGGAGCCCAATGCGGGACTCGATCCCAGGACCCCAGGATCATGACCTGAGCTGAAGGCAGACGCTTAACGACTGAGCCACCCAGGCGCCCCCCGAATAAATTTTTGTTAAAGTATAAGGGATAACATAAAGCTATAATTATTCAAAACATAACATGTTGTCAATGTGAATTAATGTTCCACAGGCTTCAATAATTAAAACTATCATATTAATTGGAGTGAGGTACTTGCAATGACTATTACACATATACACACATGTTTGTACATTACTACAAGGTGAAACAGCTTTAGTTTTTAAATCTTTTGCTATATTACTGAGATGACTGGTGATTGAAATTGAAATATAATTTCAATTATAAATACTGAGATGACTGGTGATTGAAATTACAATATAAACTAACATCAAACCATAGTATGTTTTAACATTTTTACTCTAGAAAAACAACAGTCTGATCATATAGAACGAATAATATTATATGCCAATCTCATAATCTCAGTATCTTCAGGTTATTTTAAGAGTTGCCAAGTCTAGGGCGCCTGGGTGGCTCGGTTGGTTGGGCGACTGCCTTTGGCTCGGGTGGTGATCCTGGAGTCCCGGGATGGAGTCCTGCATCGGGCTCCCTGCTCAGCGGGAGTCTGCTTCTCCCTCTGACCCTCCTCCCTCTCATGCTCTCTATCATTCTCTCTCTCTCAATAAATAAATAAAAATTTAAAAAAAAAAGAGTTGCCAAGTCTATGCCTATTTCTTATTCTGAGGCAAAAATCTTAAAGCTCCTATTTTGGCATACTTTGTCACCAAATAGTCTCCATGTTTTGCCCTGTAGAAATATATACATTAGTTATATGGAGAAATGGTGGGCATATATTATGTATATGAAAGCTTGAATAGATTTATGACTTAAATACATTTAAATAAATTTGATATGTCTTTTGGCTATATTTTGGGGTACATACTAATTAAGAATTATTTTCTCTTTCTAGAAAATTCAACCTTTTTCATTACAAAGTGACACTCCTAATTTAAGTAATGCCTTTCATCTTAAAGTCTATTTTTTCTGATATTAATACAGCCACACAGTTTTTTTTAATTGGTATATACATGGTCTAACTTTTTTCTCCTTTTACTTTCAACCTTACTGTATCCTTGCATTTAAGTTGGCATGTACTTTGAATAGCACATATTTTATAGTCAAATCTGAAAATTTTGAAATAGAATGGTTAGTTCTAGATTCAGTGTAATTGCTGTGTATTTAATTTAAATATTAACATCACTATATGTGCATCAGATTTTTTCCCACCCTATTTGTTCTGTTCCTTTTTTTAATTGATAAAGTATTTTTTTATCATTCCATTTTCTTTCCTTTGTTAGGAAGTTATAAGCACTTTTCCTTTAGTAAATAATCTTAGTCATTATAATGCATATAAGATACATTGTTGATTTATAAAGGTCTACTGTTAATCTCTACTTGTTTCCTTTTTCCAGAAAATGTAAGGTCCTTAAAAACATTTTAATTCCATGTATCTCCCTATTGATATAAATGGCATGATTGCAGGAATTTTATCTGGCATAATTTAAACCCTACGTTACCATTATTGCTTTATATGATCAATGTTTGCTTACATTTCTACATATTTATCATATTCTTTGATGCTTTTTTCCTTCATACAGCTGTTTTCCCATTCTGGATTTTTTCCTTATGTCTGAGACAGGAAGAAAGCTCTCACACACACACACACACAAAAAAATCCATACTTTCCTCTTGGTCTTGGACTTACCAGCCTCCAGAACTGAGAGAAAATAAATTTCTGTTGTTCAAGCCACCTAGTTCATGGCCTCTTACTATGGCAGTCCATGCTGACAATTGCAAATATTTTGTTATGAAAGCTGATAGGAATTTCAGAAAAGAGAGGATGCTGTAAGCTATATAGTTAGTACTTTGTAAACACTAAAGCTAGTCTGTGTAAGCTTTTCACATGGTGAATGGCTCTATTTTAACTTAAGGTATATTATACTAGGTAGACACATTCATGTGAATGATGACTAGATTGTTTTTTTAAATGTTCTTTAGCCTATTCTTATTCCTGGCCCATGTTCATTTATATTAAATAAACTATACTAACTGTTCTTTTTGTACACCCTTGTATAGCAAACATTTAGAGATTCTAATATTTCTGCATGTAGAACATTGCCACAATTGTATTATCATAAATTCCTGGGAAAGCTGATATCTAAGCCAAGACCCAGAACAGAGGATTCAGTATTGTGGTACTGTCCTATTTCTTTTAAGGCTTTCCTGACATCTCCTCTCAGTTGGTTTTCACACAAAAGAGAGTTAAAATAGAAGCCTTCTTACTTGAATAAAAAGTCTATTAAAAGAGAGTCATACCAACATGATACAGAGTTTAAACTTCTAATTTGAATTCAAAGCATAAACATTCTTTTCACCAGTCTTTTAGTGTAAAACCAGAGTCTCATCTTGGACTAACTCTGTCATTTGGAGTCTGCGCTATTTTTCTTCCTTACACAGTATCTGTATTGCAAAGTCTATGGTTTCCATTTTCAGTTTCTTTAAAGTAGAATGAGAATTTAAAGAGATTTGAAACAACTACATGCAGAATCATTCTAGGCTTTTATGGTCCCCTGTAATATTTTACACTTGTTTTAGCCATACCTAATTTGACAGGATTTTTTTTTTTAAGTGTCTTTATAGAAAGAAGTATTGCACCATTACGTCCTAAGGCAGGGGTTGACAAATTACTGCCCGTAAGCCAAATCCAGCTCCTGGTTTGTTTTGTATTGTCTATAAGCTAAGAACAGTTTCTACATTTTTAAAGGATTGGGTTTTGTTTTGTTTTTGTTTTTGTTTTTAGAAAAAGAAAAAAATATATGAATCTGAAAATGTTTACAATCTGGCCTTTTACAGAAAAAGTTTGCCAGCCTCCACCTTAGGACATCGGAGACCTCTTCTGGATTCTTTGCAGGTACAACAAGTGAGAGCAAGGGGAGTTTTAAGTGCCAGACAAAGAAATGGTGTTCATGTTTTTTGCCAACATTCTACTTACCCAAACTTAATCATATTGATTCCCCCTAACTGTGGGGGAGGCTGGGAATTGTTGCTTTTTTGTTTATCCTGGAGACAAGAGATGTGGTAAAGAAATATCATTTGTTTCTGTCATACGGAGACTTTTCTAATCATCATCTTAGAATAGAAATAAAAGTTCTCTTATTTTGCTCTCATATCTCATTGAATTATGTGTTATTTATGTGACATACAAATCACAAGAGTGCAGCCGACATAAAATATTTGAAATATATAAATGACACTTGATAAGTCTACAGCTCAACTAATGGGATAAGGAGGACATGGGCATCTTGGAGGGGAATCTTCTAACCTGGAGGTTTCCGCGGGCCCAGATTATCAAGCATTCTGTGTAGTTGATGGTTTAGAGCAGTGCTTCTTGACAAGAGGTGATTTTGCCCTTCAGGAGACATTTGGCAATGTCGGGAAATATGTTTGGCTATCCCAACGAAGAGAGTGGTACTAGCATCTAATTGGTGGAGGCCAGGAATGCTGTTTAACAACCTGCCATGCTCAGGACAGCCTTTTGCAACAAAGAGTTATCTGGCTCCAAATGTTAGTAGTACTGAGGTTGAGCAACCCTGGATTACAGAGCATTAGTTGACCTGGCAAGCTCCTAAGTGGAGGTTCGTTAAGAGAGCCTCTATTATATGTATGTAAGAATTAAGTTGGTCAAAATATATAGGAAGTAAATATTTGGAAATTGTTAAAGTTCCTAAGGAAGCCAGTTAATTCATACCTTTACCTCCCTCTGGATCCTAAACACATTGAGATTTGGTATAGAAAGCTCAGGGATAAGTGTACTAGCTTTCTATCTGGCCAAGCCTGAGCGGAGAACATAATATGGACAAATGGCAAAAGGAGAATTCTGAATGCTTCCCTTCAAATCTGGAGGAAGAGAGATCTGTATCTTATCAGCACAGGGAGTCCAGGGAGATGGAGAGAGTGAAACCACAGAAACAGAACAATGTTGAACTCATCAGTGTCTCTTAGCAGAAAAATACAGACCATGGATGGCGGAGTTTTCATCATCTCATTAATTCATTTCTCTTTTCATGAGAAGTGTTGAAAAGGTGATAGTTTCAACCTTTCCAATTTTGTGGAATTTCTATTTTATTGTCTAGAAAGGACTGTAGAAAGAGGAAAAGGTTGGTTCCCCTCAATTATGGTGGAGAAAGCCCCTTACCTGTAGGGAGCCCACTTTTTTCCTCTCTCTTCTACCTTGACTGAATATAGGATCTTGAGCAAGTCACAACCTTCCAGACCTCAGTTTCCTCTTGTGGGTAATAATCCAGATTCGTTGGCAGAATGAGGGCTGGCTTAGATAATCCATAGAGATCTCTTAAAATTGTAAGAACATCCCGAAGGACACACGGATGATTTCAAGACAGCACAAAGCGTATGCAATTATGAAATCTTGGCTGTAGATCAAGAGTATAATCTCAGTCTCCTAAATGATTAGAAATTGGGCGTGGGGAGAAACTGTTTGAATGGAAAAGGTATAGGCATTGTCAGGCATGATCGTTCTGAGCGCAGTGTCTTCTTGGGCCTCAGTGATAGCTACCCCTGTGAATTGGAAGTTGGTTATTCTGTTCCCCCAGTTCTCTGTTACCTTGGGCTCTGTGAATGTTCTGACCCCAAATTCAATTATTTCTTTGCATCTTCCATCAATTGTAATTCTCATGTTCTGAGGTTTTCTTTAAAACAGCTCCAGGATTTTTAAAAGTCACCTAATACATTTCTATGATTGGTACTTTGTGGTGATGGGGGCAATATACATACAGGATTGAGACTCAGAGGCAGGAATTTTAGTCATGATTCAGCCTTTTCCCGGCCTAGTGATTGAAGGAAAGTCACTGATGCTTTCGAGCCTTCACTGTTTCATCTGTAGAATGGGGAGAATAAAAGCACTAAACTCTCAAGGCTCTTGTGAAGGTTAAGTGTGTGAAAACACTTGTAAAACTATGAAGCATGCACGAATGTTAGAAGTGTTATACATTCTTCATCTACTTGTAGTCACCCTCTGGGACATCATAAAGTCTTCTTTGCCTTGAGGAATAAACATGAGGGAAAGAAAGTGCCTATTTACTCAATCATTAGGTGTGTAGTTGAAGAATAGTTGGGGGTCCCTTTCTACTGATTCAGACATCTAGATGTGTTTCTAAGGGTCCTACCTCAGGCTGACCACTTGAGGGCAAAGAACAAACTCTCTGTCTCACCGCTATATGCACTTAATGGTAAACAGAGGCCCCTGAGGACCCTACCTGACTAGGGGCCTCTGCCTAAGCCACAGTGGCTCCCGAACATGTGATTGAATGGGTTCAGAAATGTTCAGAGCCATAATACTCCATCTCTTTAAATCTCAGCTTTGGAACCTGCTTAACCTCATTAGAAGGAATGACATGAAAATGTGTTATCTAAAAAGCCTTTTTTTCTTGTTTGCTTATTAGATAATTGTCACAGATTAAAAACAGGACTAAGAAAAGTCAATACTGCAATATAGTTCAGCTAGAATTTCAAATGCAGATTTCTAAGAAATAACTATCTCACCCACCACAGTTCTGATGAGTCTCCATAGGCTGGCTGAAAAGGTGGACCTTGCTCAAAACAACCCTCTCTGTTCACACTATTGGATTCAATTGGTTGCCTGGCAACACTGATCACAGGAAACCCCCATTGCTGCCCCCTTACCTAACTTAATTAAACTCAGAATTACATCCCTTCACCCAGGAATTTGGCAATATGTGCTTTAACAGCCATAAAAATGTCCATTCTCTTTGACTCAGTAATTCTACTTTGGGAACTTTCCTAAGGAAACAATCCAAAACATGGAAAAAGCTATGTGACCCAAAATACTCATCCCTACTTGATTTATAATATCAAATGATTAGAGAAAGCATTTAGGTCCACCTTTAGGGAAACAGTTAAATCAGTTGTGAAGAGGCCAAGGGCAGGTTGCCCCCAAGATGAGCCACTTTGGCATGAACATTATTTTGAAAGGAAAGCAATCAAAACCCAGCAGATTTAGGAAAAGCTCTTCACCTCCCACTTAACTGCCAGCTTGTACCAAGAAGAGAGCTATTAAGAGATTCTTTACCTAATAAACTTATCTGTGTAAGAGGGCAACCTTTGTTTTACAAACACCTCCTCTCACCTTCCTGCTAATGTTCTTTCTCTCTTTTGCATCTCTGACTCATAACCTTTTCTTAGCTCATACAAGCCTTATGTTGCCTTACTGTTTAGAATTTCCTTGTCGGTGTGTATTTCCCATACATACACTATTAAATTTTATTTTCTCCTGTTAATCTTTCTCATGTGAATGTGATTCTAAGTCCAGCTAGAAGGACCTTGAGGGATAAAGGAAATTCTTCCTCCCCAACAATTGTGATGTATGCATTCAAGGGAACATTGTACAATCAATGAAAATTGTAGTCATGAAGGTTATATTAAAATATGGAAATACCAATGATATAATGTTGAGTGAAAAAGTAGAATTTACAGTTATCAGCACACTCTGATTATGTGAAAATATGGCTAAGAAATTCACCAGAATGCTATTATCATTTTTGTTAGAGTTGTGAGATCATGGATGATTTTTGAAAAATATTTTTCTCTTTTGATGACTATATAGTTATTTATAATACATTTGTTAAAGATTTACACCTCTGAAACCTGCTTCCATCCTCATTTCTGACCTATTCTGAATTTGTGGAATTAGATAAAAAGAACCTCAGAGTTATGGGGATTGATTAAAGAAGGCATTTGACACTTCCTACAAATAAAAGGAAATTTCACAAAGATATGAAAGAAAAAAAGTGTGAGGGTACCTAGGACATGTTAATATTACTTGATGGGCTGTAAATGAGGAAAGCATGCTCTGTTTTATTTCTAGCTTTGGAGAAGAAAATATCTCAAGAAATGAATGCCTGGATAGGAATGGCTGCCAAGCAATGATCTGAGCAGATTTACAAGGGTTTTTAGAGCACAGAAGGCCGAAAGTGTTTTGTGGTGGTAAGAACCTTGCTTGGGGGTTGCTGAGCCCTAGGTCCTTGCTCTAACTCAGACAGCCTCTGTCTATCTGAACATTATTCTAAAATGAGGACTGTATTATTTCTAATGTCATTTCCAACTCTGAAATTCATTCATTCATTCAACAATTTTTTTTAAGTAGGCTTTACACCCAACATGGGGCCTGAACTCAGGACCCTGAGATCAAGAGTCACATGTTCCATTGACTGAGCCGGCCAGGTGTCTGTCATTCAACAAATTTTTATTGAGCACCCACTGTATTCCACTAGGTATTTGTGGGGCTAAAAACAAAACAACAAAACAAGATAAAATGAGAATAGTACATGATTCCTAATCCCCAAATAAGCATTTGAATCTTATTTTAGGGACAGGGAAAGGAGCAGTTCAATAGTAGGAAGACTTTGTTTTGAATCTATCTTTATAAATAGGTACATGAATTACACTTTATTTTTTAATTTTTTTTAAGATTTTATTTATTCATTTGAGACACAGAGATATATATATAGAGAGAGAGCATGAGCGGGGGAGAGGCAGAGGGAGAGGGAGAAGCAGACTCCCTGCTGAGCCAGGAGCCCAATGTGGGGCTCGATCCCAGGACCCCGGGATCATGACCTGAGCCAAAGGCAGATGCTTAACCATCTGAGCCACCCAGGCACCCCAAATTACACTTTAAAAAAATTACCATTCCCCTTACTAAGACAGTCAAAAGGAACATTCTCATCTGTCCATTAGTGTTGATACTATGTTCAGTAAGTTAAAAAGCAATTACAGAAATTTAATCTCTGCCTAAGAGAACTCATGTTCTAAGGATTCAAGCAAGATTATAAATACTAAAAAATAGCTTGGTATGACAACCTAGTTGGGAGATACATACCCTATATTTTGAACTTAGATCCTTTATTGTATCTTGGTTCTATCCCTCTCTTGTCATCATTGTTTACATGTTCATTTCCCAAATGGACAGAGTGTAATTCTAACATTCTCAAATTACCTTCTCATAAGAAGGACAGAAGAACGTTAACAGTCTAGCTGAGACTTCCCACTAGGTGCCAAAACCCAAACCTTTATTTAATGTTGACATAAAACTAGACTGAGACACCCACTAGTCAAATACCATAATGTAAACTTTGCCAGTGACAGACTCAGTGCTTTAAGTCAGTCTGTAAGTTTTAGAATTCTGACATAGTTTCCTTTTTTTCACTTATTACTGAGTCCTTCTGTATTCCTAGACCTTCTCTTAATAAAAACAGCTAACACATACCAGACATTTGCTGTGTGCCAGGAAGTTTGCAGAGTACCTTACATACACTATATGATTTTTAATCTTTACCAAAATGCTATAAGATAGGTACCATTAAGTAGATGAGCAATTAAGCGTTAGCTAAAGGTGACAAAATGGTAGTAATAGGGAACCTACACAGTAAGGTTAATGATGTCTATAATTTTGAAACTGTCACTTAAAAATATAAACTTTCACTTTATGTACAACGTCTGCAATCTTGACAATCCCTCATGTAGTGAATGGGGTGCTACACTGCTGAGATCCATCCCCCCTATCTGGGAGTTATTCACCCATTTGCCAGCCCTGAAATGGGCTGATAGGCCTCAGGTCAGTGTCTCAGGAGATTGCCTCATCTGAAGAGAGCTGCCTTTGCTCAAGGCCAGAGGACTTTCCCTCCAAGGACTGGTTAAAACAGGGATAGGAAAGCCCTAACATTGGATATCCTAAAATAGCATCCTGTGGGATTGACTGGGGCCTGTGCTAGGCCTGCTCCTTTCCCCTCTCCCGTACGTACTGATCTCAATATCATTCCTTAATAAACTTCTCTACTCAGAGTCTGCCTCCCAGGAACCCAACCCAACACAGGAACCCCAAATTTGTCAAGAATCACACAATTTGGGGTGTCTGGGTGGCTGAGTTGGTTGGACGTCTGCCTTCGGCTCAGGTCATGATCCCAGAGTCTTAGGATCAAGCCCCACGTTGAGCTCCCCCTGCTCAGTGGGGAGCCTGCTTCTCCCTCTCCCACCCCTGGCCCCTGCTTGTGCTCTCTCTCGCTTGCTCTCTCAAATGGATAAGTAAAATCTTTAAAAAAAAAAAAAAAGAATCACATAATGTCAAAGCTTGGTCAGCAAATGATTATAAACTGTGTGATTGAATAAATGAATAAATGAATGAATGAACTGGTTACAAAGAAGTCCCTGTTTATCTAGTAAACATACTCCATCGTTTGCCTGGCTCAGTCTTACATTATTTGAGAGTTTCAGGAACATATTCCTTGCATAAAATGTGTTCATGATGCTAAGTGCCTCACACACATTATCTCGTTTATTCTTATAACAATCCTGTGAGATAGATACTGTTTTATTCCCATTTTGACTATAAAGAAACTGAGGACAAGAGTGGTTAATATTTTGTCCAGGTAAGTAAGTGAGATGCACAGCTGAGATTTGAACCCATGTCTTTCTGACCCTAGAATCCCCACCATGCTATATTTTCACACTGGCTAATATCTTGGTTTTCTCCAAAGTCACTTATGTATAGAAATAAATAAATGCTTTTTACTTGATTTGTTGATTTGATAGTACTTAAAACATACCTTTTGATGGGGATAGTTAAGCATTTGAAAATGACCTTGATCTAACTTGAAATTTGCATGGAAACTCTACCCTGGTGCTCTGCCTTACAGGAATTTGGCCACCAAATAAGTTGAAGGACTTTAGTTTTTTTACCTGTGTCTTGGGTTCCAGGACAGGAACAAACACATTGTACTATTAAAGCTACATTTGGTGGTTGAGGGAATGAATGAATGAATGAATGAATAAGAAAAATGTCTTCAATTTAAAATTTTACCGGGGGGGTGGGGTGGGGAGAATACTCCCTTACATGTTACAGAAAATTATTTTGTGTGTATATTTACCAAACAGTATTTTAATAGATTGACTTTTTGTGTCCCCTGAAGAATAATGACTAGGCGACAGAAAACTGATGTTTGAGTTTGAACTGAGATGAACAGTAAGCATCAATTAATATTGTATTGCAAAGAATCATAGGTTTTAATCAACTTAATTAGATACTGATTGAACTTATATTATGTGTAAGATAACATGAAGAGAAAATAGTAAAGACCCAATCCTGATAGCAAAGAAGTTACAGTGTAAGATTATGAGGACACACACAAATCTGTAACACAGATACCATGTGAAAAATACCAGAGGACAGACCAATAAAGGCCTGTGAGAAGAGTAGGAAGGAGCAAACTGATTTGGCGGGAAAGAGAGGTAAAATCTTCCTTCTGTAGACTCCTGAAATAGACTTCTTTTTTTTAATTATTTTTTTTAAAGATTTTTATTTATTTATTAGAGAGAGAGAATGAGAGAGAGCACATGAGAGTGGGGAAGGTCAGAGGGAGAAGCAGACTCCCCGCCGAGCAGGGAGCCCGATGCGGGACTCGATCCAGGGACTCCAGGATCATGACCTGAGCCAAAGGCAGTCGCCCAACCAACTGAGCCACCCAGGTGCTCCTTCTTTTTTTTATTATTATTATGTTGTGTTAATCACCATACATTACATCATTAGTTTTAGATGAAGTGTTCCATGATTCATTGTTTGTGCATAACACCCAGTGCTCCGTGCAGAACGTGCCCTCTTTAATACCCATCTCCAGGCTAACCCATCCCCCCACCCCCCTCCCCTCTAGAACCCTGTTTGTTTTTCAGAGTCCATATTCTCTCATGGTTTGTCTCCCCCTCTGATTTCCCCCCCCTTCATTATTCCCCTCCTGCTATCTTCTTCTGCTGCTTCTTCTCCTTCTTCTTCTTCTTCTTCTTCTTCCCCTTCTTCTTCTTCTTCTTCTTCTTCTTCTTCTTCTTCTTCTTCTTCTTCTTTAACATATAATGTATTATTTGTTTCAGGGGTACTGATCTGAGATTCAACAGTCTTACACAATTCACAGTGCTCACCATAGCACATACCCTGCCCAATGTCTATCCCCCAGCCACTCCATCCCTCCCACCCCCCACCACTCCAGCAACCCTCAATTTGTTTCCTGAGATTAAAAATTCCTGTATCAGTAAGGTCATATGATACCTGTCTTTCTCTGATTGACTTACTGAAATAGACTTCTGATCAGTTACTCCCTTACTCAAGAACTTTCAAGAGCTCCCTATTTCTTACAAACACAGCCTAACCCCCTTAAAATGGCCTTCAAGACCCATGTTTGCTGGGCTACAGTCCTCTAAGTGTAGGGTGATAAACTCACCCTGATTTTCCCAGAACTTACCCAGTTTTAGTACTGAAAGTACTGCTTTCCTGGAGAGCCCATCAGCCCCAGGCAAACCAGGACAGATGGTTACCCTAAGCACACATTTAGTGCTTCATGAGGCCAAACTGAACCACTCTCTGGTTCTTCCAACCTTCCCCTTCTTCCTCAGTTCTGACTTTTTTTTCTTGCCTCAGCGCCTTTTCCCCAACCTTATACTCAAACCCTACTCTGAATTCAAGAACTACATTTAGTATCCCCATCACCAAGGCTTGATGATGGTGTTACCTATGTTGTTACCAGGAGTGCTAATATGAACTAACCTTTATTGAAACTTCTAACATTTTAAGTGGATTTCCATGTATAACCTTCATTTACCCTCGATTATATAGATTCTACAATTATCCACATTTTACAGAAGAATAAACTGAGACTCAGTGACAATATTATAACTTATCCAAAGTTACCTAGCTAACAAACGGCAAAGCTGAGACTGAACTCCAGATCACTGTCACACAAAACTCCAGGTTTCTAATCATGGCGGTACACTTAGTCTCATGTGGATGAATGGAGGAGATTTTAAAACCGAGCAGTAAAGAAACTAAGTTTTAGGTGGGGAGACTATGCCAAGCCAAGTGAATAGTAATACTAATACTACTAAAAGGAGCTAACATCTGGTGAATACTCACTCTTTACCAGAGAGCATGGCGTCTCATTCTCATAGATAACCTATGGAGGAAAGTCCTATTACTATCCTTGTTTTTCTGGTGGGGAAACAGACTCAGAAAGATGAGACCCGTTGCCCAAAGTTACATGGCTGGTTAATGGCAGAGGCAGATTTCAGACTCACCTTCATATAATTCCAGAGCAAAGGCTGTGAAGATTATGTTCTAGATACCAGAGAGGAGAGAAATTATGGGGTGTCCCTGCAGTAATACCAAGTCACCTGGTTTGGATGAAGCATAGAGGGCATAAGGAGAGCTGTAACGATGATGATGATGATGATGATGATGATGATGGCTGTTCTTGGACTAAACCCTTCCCATTGCCTGTCTTGTTTGATGGTGGTAACACAGATAGGCAACATTTACTGAGGACTTTATTGACTAAGCACTATACACAGCACTTTTCATGGACACCTATCTCATTGACTCCTCTCAACAACCCTTAAATAGGTACTGTTATTATCCTCCTTTTGAAACAAAGAGAAGGATGGTTGGGTAGTTACCAACTCATGATTCCTAGAAGAACCTCTTTTTCCAGTTTCGTGAATACCATCAAAAGATGCTCAGAGCAACTGCGTGCAAACACACACCTGTTCTGCCTGCAACCCCTCCTCCCCCCACGTGGACCTTCCAATCAAGCCGGTTTCCAATCAAGGCGGTTTCAGCCGAAACTAATTTCAGTCCACAGCACGCCACAAAGCAGGCACCATCTCAGAACTTGCTCCCCACAGTCAAGATTCGGCATATGAAAGTAATTCAGCTTTTTTTTTTTCTCCTGCGGGGCAGAGGGGTCCCCAACAGCTCCCCACCCCGACCCCCCCCGTGGTGTTTCCCTTATTGATGTGGGACTGCATCGTGACGCGTCATCTGCTAGCCTGGAGAACACGGCTGTCCAGGTAGGTCCCTTCAATGTGGGCTTCATCCCACCAGTCACATAAGCTGCAGTGAACGTTCCAAAGAGTTGTATTTAGCTCACAGCAGTTTTCCCGTAACGAAGAAGCCGCTGTTGGAAGTCGCGTTGGCCAAAAGGCTTCTCTTTGAAGGCAAAGAGAAGGCGAGGGTGAGAGCAGCACCAGCTAGAGCTGCCTGGAGAGCCTGGACGCCTAGCCGACTCTCTTCTGCCACCTAGCGCTGCTCGGAATTAAAGGTCACGCTCTGTTGGAAGGTTGCTGACCGTCTCTTCTGCCCACTAGGAATCTAGCTGTCTCTTGCAAGGTGTGTTCTTTGTGTGAGAGTAAACGTTCGTCATCTCTAGGCATTTTTCACGACTTTTGAAATGTGGCCACGTCTTGATCTTTCGGAAAATGGGTTTTGATACTCCAGTGCATCGAGAAATAAAGCTAAACCGAGGTGGATTTCAGATGTATTTGATGAATATGAGCTTCTTGGAATCCATTTCAGTTTCGGAGTCAGGCGTTGGACAATAATACAATGCAGGCTCCTTTAGTAGAATTTTACCTGTGGTTTCTGTCATCTGGCTTTTCAGAAATCGGTCCTTTTATACAATATGAGGTTGGACAAAAATGAAGTCAGAAAGCTCCAGGGCAGTTTTTGAACTTCGGCCTTCAGTCTTAGATACCCAATTTTAGGGAGCATTTTGAGGGAAAAGATGATGTTCTGTACTTCAGTACTTCCTTGGGGGAAATAATGAGAATACAGCCTTTGTTCCCTTTTAGAGATACAGAAAAGCCCCTAAATTTTCCACTTACTGGAGTCTCCTGGTCTCCTGAGGGTGTGTACACGTGTGAGAGAGAAAGAGAGATTCAAGTCTCTGGAGGTTTGTTTGCTTGACCTCTGAGCTTTGCAAAGGAAAGGGTTTATGTCTATATAATTGCTGTGATGATTATTGTTATATATTTAGATTTAGGAAGGTGCCTTAAAAACCACAATATAAATCCTTATCTTTTGAATGCATTTTTTCGATCATTTTTAAGTGGCACAATTAACTGTTATAATTAACCATTCTACGCACAAGCTTACATTTATAATAGATTTTTTTAAAAGTCATCTTTGGAACATTCAACTCATTTTCCTATGTTGACTTCATGTAAACTCCTTGAGATACTGTAGTGCCTGTTCTGATTACCCCACAGCACAATGGACTTGGCCTGGCTATAACTAGCTGGTCGAAACGGAAAACTCTCATGGGGTTATGGAGCTTCTCATGTTAACAAATGTTACTTCTTACAAATGGGAAAATTTTTATTGAACAACTTTGTTGAAACAGGTGGTTATCTGTAGTTTGGTGGAGGAAGAAAGGCTTCCCAAATTATTAAGATTTGATATTGAAGAAAATTTAAAAATCATGTGCAAATGTCTCCAGAAAAGATCTAAAAATGATAGCCCTTAGAGATTCCAATAGGACCGGCACCAGTTGCAGGTTCTAGAATTCAGCCAGGTGATGCTTACTGCTACATAAATGACAACAGCTGGAAATCTTCTAAGTCAGGGTGGATCTCATCCTATAATTTTTCTTCCTGTAGGTATATTGTCATTTTATCTTAGGTGCATATTGTATAATTATAAAAACAATAGTTTTCCACTTTTAAGTACATTGAAAAGATTAAATTGTTTTATAAAACCATTCAATACACTTGTATTGAATAACAAAGAGATCCATGAATTTATTTAGGATTTTTGTTTTGTTTTGTTTTTCACATAGAATGGGTTCATCTGTTTGCTATGTGGGGTTATATAGCATTGATTCAATTCAGTATGGCTCGAAAGAAGCAGTCTCAAAATGATGATGATGGTAATAATAGAGGTTTATTGGATGTACGGCACTGTTCACAATATATGTGTGCATTATCTTATTTAATTGGCATTCAATCCCATGAGGTAGGATTGTTACTCTCTGCTTGACATATGCAGATTGAATTCTCCGACTTAAGTACTGCAAATAGTCAAGTGACTCCTAGATGATGAAGCTGTATTCAGGCCTAAAACTTTCTGGCTCCTAATGCTCTGCTATTCTATTCCTCTGTCATTTGACTTGCCTTTTTCACCTTGGGGTTAGGAACTGAGTTAATTAGAGCAGGTGATAATGAAGCCAGTCAACTGGTTGAATCCTCAATTTTTCCTATTTTCTTATTTCATAAAGATAAAGAGTGCTTTCATTTACTTGAAAGGACTAAGGTGTGTCAATATTGGCTGTTTATTTTCTCAGATACCACTGAGCTAACTGAATTAGATGGGGCTGCACGCTCCAGTTCCTCATTGTCCTCACTGGCTGCAGGTCCTCACATGACCTCCTTGCTCCTTGATGTCCTTTACTTTGTGATCCCGGCTTTGGTCTCAGGCCTGCAGAAAAGCGAGTTAATTTGGCAGCAAAGAGTTATGTATTAGAGATTTCTAATGTGTTAAAATTTGGTTGAGTTTTGAGTGAGTTGTTCATGGGATTTGTTCCTTTAATTATTGTTTTAAAATAGTTGTAAAAAGTGGCGATAGAATGTGGGCAGCACGTGTGTGAACCCTAAAACTTGGATTCAAAACTATTTCGAGATCGATAGTAAAATTCTTTCTCTCACATTTCAATAAAGCAGACGTTTTGAAGTGCTTAGTCTGCACTCAGGACACAGAAGAAATAGGTAAACACAAGACTGTACACTCACAGGTGTGGTCCCTCGGAGCCACCCCCGCATCTGAACCATAGAGGGGGCTCCGGTCTTGGCTCAGATACTGCTTGAAACAGGACCTTAAGCCTCCCGAGTTTTCTCAGGTGAATATAATAAGGTAATTGGTCTAAGTTATTGCTTTAAAGTCCCCCTCCTACATCAGGGTGCTATGATTGTGGAGTTATGACATCTGTTTTCTTTCATTATGTCTCAAGAAGAAAAGGCAGCGGGATTCTTTTCATCAGAATTTTAGATGATAAGCAAAAATGCTAAACCTTCTTCCAAGGAAGGTCATATTAAAATGAACTGTAATGAATTCGGATGCTCGGAGTTAAGTCTAAAGGGGTTAGGAAAGCACCATCAGTACCTGAAGGGGTGTAAGAATGAGTGTGGTTGTCATTCTTCATAATTGCACATGCAAGATTAAGTCTTCTACTTCATGTCTTAAAAATAGGATTAAAAGACAACCCTAGAGAAATTTTAATATGCACGAAAACTTCCAATGAAGATTAATATTTTATTTTACCCACACAAATTTAATTTTATTTTACTGGTAAGCAGAAAAATTTTGTTATTCTTATAAACTACTGATAATTGCCTTAACTGCATTAGCTTTGTTCAAATTTATATTGATTGCAGAGACCTAGATAATTTTAATTCCATAAGCTTGGTTTTCTTATACCAAGAGGAAATAGCAGAGTGTATGTACTTTATTCTTTGCTTTCCGTGAGCTTTGTTGTTTTGAATATAAAAATCTAGTTTTCCCTAAGGCAATGAAAATGTTTTTGGGTGTGTGTGTGTGTGTGTGTGTGTGTGTGTGTATGTGCTTTCATTTGTAAGGAAATTGGATGAAACCTGAAAATAGGCTAGGAACTTGATAACAAATGTGAGTATACACTTATTCTCAATATCGGTAACTTTTTCATTAACCAGGAAAATTAATTTAGCCTTTGTTTTGAAGTGAATATTTTTATTAAATTCTTAAATATGATGGAGGAAAAGTGCTTTTCACTGTCAAATTTTTGTTACCAGTATTAAGTGAATGGAAAATTAAGGGGAATGCAAATAAGGGAGGAAAGAGGAATGATTTGAATACCTACTAATGGTCAGGCCTTTCCCAGACATTATCCCAGTTAGTCTTAGGAAGAATTCTCTATGGTAGATGTCACAATCCCGATTTTGCTAAAAATGAGGCTAAAATATGGTCACAAGCTCACCACTAGCAGGATCTGATTTCAGGTGGCTTGAGAGCTTTCCATTTCACCATCCTGAATGGAAGAAGTCAGTTTTTGTGCAAATACTATTTCTTATCTGTCTTCGCTATTAGACTATAAGTTGTTTGAGACCAGAGATGGAATTTGCTTTCTTCTGTTCTCCATCCCAGCACACTTCCTAAATCCTGAGGAAGTGCTCGGAAGAGCACTGTGAACACAAGAGCACTAAGAGAAATAGGAATTGAGTGAACAAACCGGTGAAACAATGAACTTCACTTTCTATCTTTCAAAACGATGATTTTTTAGGCTACTGATTTCTCCTTACTAAAGAGGATGGCTGTAGAAGTTTAGGGTTAAGTCCATGACTCATTTTAGTGACTATATGGAAAGGAATATGTGAGTAGCATTTAAAATAATTATCTTCCTTTTGGATCTTGGATTTTAGGGCCCAAATAGCTAAATGTGTTACAATGTCATTTATTTAAAAGGTTTAGAAATAAGACCTGTTGAACCACAGTCTGTTCTGATTGAATCTCATCAAGTTCATTCCTAATAACCTCATGTGCAACAGAATGTCTTCCCAAATGGAGCATTAAGTATGTGGTACCAGTTTCCCAGCATCACCTCTAAAACCAAGTGTCTTGTGTAGTCTTAGTGAGCAAAATTGGTAACCAGAGAAGGTTACTCACCATCCTGAATGTACTTATTTTATAATCATTGCGCATATGGCCAGTGCCTTGGAGTCAGAAGCTGTGTTCCTAATACAGAGGTTCTTGAACTGTCTTTGGATAAAACATTTTCACATCTCTCATATATTCCAAGCTCACTCATTTTATGGTAAGTAGCTCAGGGACTTAGTGTCTCAGTAAAAAAATATGCCTGTTTCGTACTTGGTTACTTTTAAGAAGAAGATTCTTGAAATTAATTGATGACATATATACAGGATTAAAATAATCCTCCTGGCTTCTCTTACTCTTAAATTCAGTGCAAAATAACTTTACAAATTATCATCTTAAACGGACCTTGTGTTGTGGTCAACAGCATTCCCTTTTTCTAACTACTGGGGCCACTGTTCATAAGCTTTAAAACTGACAAGTGTGCTTTTTCTGAGAATTGTTTCTATTCGGTGCTTAATGCAATCAGTGGAAAGGCAGAGTACTGAATTGTGAATATTATAGCCTTACAATGATTACCATTTTAGTGTTTTGGCTTGACATTAATTAGCTTCTCAGTGCTGCGATATTTCATACAAATGTACACAGACAAAACTGAAGGAATTTTGTTAAAACCATGACTCATGTGTGTTGAGGAGGATAAATGTATTTTACTCCACACCCGAGAAAGAAATCATCTTATTCCACATCTCTTTTGTGAGAATTTACTAATACTGTACACTTTGTATTTCTAATACATAGGTGTTTAAGTATTTTGTTGCATTTTTCCTTCTAATTCTATATTAGAACACTGAACATAACAATTTTAGACCCTAATTGTGTTAAATTCTGCTAATTGTTATTAATCCATCACAGTAAAGATAATATAGAACCACCATAATCACTTTTTTAAATCCTATTTGAACTTTAGAGTCTTAGAGAAGTCACCTTTGATCTTAAGTGGTTAATCTTTTCCTCTTCTGTTTGACAAGTTTGGTGTCTTTAATCATTTCCCTTATGTAAAAATAATTCATCTTTGCTGTTAAGCCTTTTTTACCTTATATCAGGGAACTCTATGTTCTTGGTCAATTTTGGAAAATTGAGTTTATATCTCAGAACCATTTGGCATGATGTACTTTTTGTTACTGTTTTTAGTAGTATTTTCATTAAATGTTATTTTTCATGGACATTTTAGCACAATGTTTATTCCTAGTATCATGTACATGTGGCACATCTCATTACTCAGCATGATTAAACAACATGGTTAGAAACTTTCCTGCTAGGCAAAGTATGTTTCTCCATTCCATGCATATCCACGGATGGTGGTGGGACACCACCTTCTTCTTTCCTTTCTTCCTTTATCAAATATCGATAAAGCATCTTATACTTATCAAGTCCTGTGTAAGAGCTGAGGAGCATAGATGAATAACATACCAGCAGCCCTGGTTCCCCAAATCTCCCCAAATAGTAATTTCAGATTGAGATAAATGCAGGTAGCATGGATGGCATGAGATAAGAACAGTGATAGGGAGGTGATGAATGTGCTCTAGAGTCTGAGGGAGAGAAGGGACCAACCTTGTTTACTGTAGCCATGGAAGAATTCAGAGCAGATGAAAACTGAGGCTTGACTTGAAAGAAGCAGAGGGTTCTACCAGGTGGAGAGGGTGAGAAAGAACATTCCAGTCAGGAGAACTTTGCCAGTGGTAGCTCTGAACATTAGAGGTCACACCATGTCAGAAAGTCTGGAGTCCAATAAACAACCTCTTCAGCACTTACTGGCTCTCAACCCTTGGGTAAGCTATTTAATATACTTGAGCTTAAGTCTCTTCGTTGGTTGTGGGATTAAATCAGATACATACCAAACTGTCCACACAGTGGGTGACACATAATAGACGCTCATTAAATTTACTTTATTCTGTTACCTAGGTGTTCAGGGATGATCAGTTGGAATATCGTCAGATTATTGATAAGGGCAGTGAGTGACCAAAGATAGAATGGAAAAGAGAGGCTGGATGCAGGATTGTGAAGAGTCTTCTATCTCATACTTCTGTTTTATCTTGAAGTCAGTGAAAGTTGATGAAGTACCAGAGGATGCTGTGATCAGATCTATTGTTAGAATTGTATTTCTTGGGGCAATCTGGAAGACGGACTGGAGGAAGATAAAGCATGTTCTTCCCATCCATCAGGAATCCACTGAGCATCCATTCTGGTTGTCTTGGCCAGAGATAGTGAGAAGTGGATTTCAGCTACCAGGAAGGCGGGGGGGAAGGCTTTGGGGTCTGCATGTGCTGGTGCTTGAGACATGGTGATTCCTGGGGGCGCAGGGCTCAGGAAGAGTAACTGTGGGGTAGTTTCTGAGGCCTTGGGAGCCTCATCAAAATTTCCCATTGGTTGAGCTAAAACAGTAGAGTGCTTACCTCCAAAGGAGCTATATAATGCTCTAGAGAGGGAACACCTGCTTTAGTAACGTCCAGGAACAGAAACTCAGGGTTTACCCTCCTCTTTTGTACCTTTCAAGCCTTTCAGGCTAGAGAGCCAGTCTTACTCTTGACAAGTAATGCTAGAGCCACATGTCCTGGTAGGAATTTTTTAAAATACAGTTTTATCTTCTCACCCTCTGCCCCTCCAGCAACCCTCAGTTTGTTTCCCATGGTTAAGAGTCTATTTTGGTTTGTTTTCCTCCCTGATGTAATGAGTACTGGGTGTTATATACAACTGATGAATCCCTGAACTCTAGCTCTGAAACTAATAATACACTATACATTAATTCATTGAATGTAACTAAAATAACAAAAACTTTTTTAAAAACTACAATGAGATACCACCTCACACCAGTCAGAATGACTAAAATTAACAACTCTGGAAACAACAGGTGTTGGCAAGGACTTGGAGAAAGGGGAACCCTTTGCACCGTTGGTGGGAATGCAAACTGGTGCAGCCACTCCAGAAAACAGTATGGAGGTTCCTAAAAAAGTTAAAAATAGAACTACCTTATGCCCCAGCAACTGCACTACTAGGTATTTATCCAAAGGATACAAAAAGTTGATTCGAATGGGCACATGCACCCCAACATTTATAGCAGCACTAGCAACAATAGCCAGGTTATGGAAAGAGCCCAGATGTCCATGGACTGATGAATGGAAAAAGAAGATGTGGCATATGAGGGTTGCTGGAGGGGAGGTGTGTGGGTGGGTGAGGTAATTAGGTGATGGGCATTAAGAACGGTATTTGAGGGCGCCTGGGTGGCTCAGTTGGTTAAGCGACTGCCTTCGGCTCAGGTCATGATCCCAGGGTCCTGGGATCGAGTCCCACATCGGGCTCCTGGCTCAGCAGGAAGCCTGCTTCACCCTCTCCCACTCCCCCTGCTTGTGTTCCTGCTCTTGCTGTCTCTGTCTCTGTCTCTGTCAAATAAATAAATAAAATCTTTAAAAAAAAAAAAAAACGGTATTTGATGTAATGGGCACTGGGTGTTATATGCAACTGATGAATCATTAAATTCTACCCCTGAAATTAATAATACGCTTGTATGTTAACTAAATTGAATTTAAATAAAAAATTTTAAAAAATAAATAGTTTTACGTTTTTGTACTCTGAGTAACATGATATGATGTACACATGCTCTAACAGATTGAAAGAATGAAGAAATGACTTCACCCTGTTGCTTCCACTCCTCATACCTACCACCGCCTTTCCCTTTACAGCCAAGCTTCCTGTAAGAACATTCCACATTCACATTCTGTATCAGCAAGGGTTGCAGGAGGAAACAGATGGCACATTGGAATTGGGGTACTTGAAGGAAGGTCTAATAAAGGAATTATTTATGAATGTGTCGGCAGGGGAGAAAGAAACCACAAGGAACAGTGCAGTCCCCTGAGGTTTTTTCCACCTTAGGAATCATCAGAAACTTGAGTTGGTATATTGTGGAGTTATAAAAAAAAAAAAAATTAAAAATTCCTATAGGTTGCTTTTTCTTGACATAAAGTAAGAACTTCAGATGTGTATTTAAAACTTTTAGAAAATTGATATATCTCCTTTTTCATAAGTTGAAAGACCATGGTAATTTAATTTGCAAGTCATTGTTTTACTGCAATCAGTGTTTTTCCTTGTACGGATATACTTTGTGTTTTACTCCTGTTTTATTTCTTCTGTATTTAGTTGAGACAAGCATGTGATGACAAATAATTTAAAATAATGTTTTAATAGTTAATATTGCTAATAGTTGATAGCATGATTTACAATAATGATTAATTAATGCAATTCAAATATAGCTGCTCAGTTTGAGATTTAAGAAGATTTAGTGGGAAATAACCTGACACATAAGTAAAATATTTAAGGTCAAGGAGCAGAACAAGCCAAAGCTTTTGCTTTTTCCTTTTTCCTGGTGTTTCCAAGTTTTTCTTATTCTCACTCTTAGCTGAGAAATTTATGTACCTCCATAAGCCCCCAACTTATCTGTTGTATCTTCTGTACCCTTGTGGCCTTTTCTCTCAGGTCTTAAAAGGTAATTTGCCCTTTTGAACTACTTCTACCTTGTTTTCTTTTGCTTCCCTGGGTGACTTCATCTTTAAGGTCCTGTTTTCAGTTTTATCTTTATTGATCTTCCTCTTCCTTATTGATCTTGTCTTTCATTACATGTGATGTATTTAGGTATGATAAAGATAATTAAATGTTGAAAACAAAGTCATTGATTTAATGCTGGAAGACAAATAGAACAGGAGCACAAAGTTTAACTAGATTTCAACTCCAGGGACCCACTTATGTCCAGGAGCAAACTGTACATCTGGGCATTTAAAGGGCTCCGTGAATGTAAGCAGTGCAGTACCAGCTAGAACTGCAGGTGACACTAAAAAAGATAGTGACAGTGTCACCTCCTGTGGTTTGGGATTTCCCCCTATGGTGTTTACTCTTGGGTGGAACCCTGTTTGGACTCCTCGGTGCTACTCTTAGCTTTGTCATTAAATTGCTTTGACTTTCCCCACCAAGCTTCCTTCATCTGCTCTAAAGAGGGTTTTAGGTAGAATCTTTTGTTTTTGTTTTTAAAGATTTTATTTGCTTATTTGACAGAGCATGAGCAGGAGGAGCAGCAGAGGGAGAGGGAGAAGCAGACTCCTTGTTGAGCAGGGAGCCCGATCCGGGGCTTGATTCCAGGATCCCAAGATCATGACCTGAGCCGAAGGCACACGCTTAACTGACTGAGCCACCCCAGGTGTCCCTAGAATCTAGTGTTTGGACAAAATGGTTTTAACCATTTTTTAAAACCTTTTAACCTTACATTCTATGGCACAAATACTGATTCATAGTTAAGATAGGATATAAGGACTTTTAAACAGCCTGCATTTCACGTTCTTGTTTATTCAAACTATTTGATTTTAGGACTGAACTTAAAAATTGAAAATGTGAATAGACACATACCCAAAGATATTCCCACATGGATGTACATTGCAGCATTGTTCACAAGAAGAAAAGATCATAAACAGCCTAACTTTCCATCAATAAAACACTGATATCCATTTTTACTTTTTAATATTCTTTTTTTTCAGTATTTTATGTTAGAGAAACAGTGCACCCAAGCGGGGGGGGGGGGGGGAGGGGGGGGGAGAGGGACAAGTGGACTCTGATGCCAGATGTGGGGCCCTGGGGCTTATCTCATGACTCTGAGCTCATGACCTGAGCCAAAATCGAGAGTCGGGCGCTTAACTGACTGAGGCACCCAGGCGCCCCTGACTGGTATCCATTCTTAATTCAAACAAAAAATGTTATGTGAGTACTAAAATAAATGTGTTATGCTGCCATATAAATATCTCCAAAATATATTCAATAGGAGAAGAAAAAAAGGTATAGCAGTTAATATAGTATAATCCCATTTGTGTGTAAAAAAGAGAAGGCTTGTGTTTACATATTTGTACAGGCATAAAAGTGGAACTGGAGGGGGAACACTGAGGCCCCCCAGAATTGCCCATATTTTCATTACTTGTATGTGTTACTTTGTTCACATACTTTGTTCACATACTTTGTTCACATACTTTGTTTACATACTTTGTTTACATACTTTGTTTACAAGTATGTAATGAAGGCTTTCTTGCTATTTCCTTGCTTATAAATGAAATTTGGATGGCATCCATAAAGTTGGAAGACCTGGCACAGGGTATGAAGCCCAAGTGGAGTGAGAAGAGACCCTTGCAAAGAATCAGTCTGGTGTCAGAACCAATATAGAAGAGATGATGGCTCCCAATGGGGACCAAGCACCTATGTGGGGTGAGGAAGGTATCCACATGTGTGTGGTCTGGCATGGGGTACTAGAGCCCAAGCTGGGTGGAAAGGGCTTCCTGGAAAGAGGGTGGCCCAACAAAGAGTCAGAGCCCAAGTGGTTTGAGGAGGGCATCAGCGTAGGGTTGGGAAGTGATGGTGATGGGAAACTGGTTACACAGAGGGAGATTGACCAAATGTGTGTTATGGGAGCCTGGTTTTTCACTCTCTCACAAGGAAAACACAAATATGGAAAGGGAGAAGACTAGATGTTGGAATGAAATTAAATGTCTTGGTTGAATTCATAGATTTTAATATATACATAGGTAGAAAAATCGAAATATAGATCCATCTATATAGATGTAAATATACATATTTTTATAGAATGATGGATGTAAATATGTGCATATATATTATATGTATACACACATTTATATTGACACATATGAACTTGAGTGTGTATAGGTGTGTATGTGCGTTTGTGCTCCCTAGCTCTGTCCACTGGGAATTCTGACAAGTGACAACACCCCAATAGCAGTGAGGACAGCTGGCCCCCAAATCTTGGCTTCTAAATATCATCCTCCACTAAAAAGAATCAGGGCTGCTTGTAGAGATGGCTGATTCCAAGCCTCAGGCAGACAAAGTAGATTACCTGGTATATCTGATTGTGCCAGAAAGCAAGAAAGTGTTAAAAGAATGATGGGGGCATGTCAGCTCAAAGGTATTCTTATTGGCCAAATTGGGGACAAAGTGAATGTCAAAAACAGATTATAACCCACTGAGTAAAACAGGAAACCTAACATCAAACTGATAAAAGTAAATGAATGGATAAATTGAAACTGTGATGAAGAATCACGTATCTGTATGGTTTAAAGTACCTCTGCTAAATACTTATAAATTACCAAGAAAAAAAAAAGCAACTTGACTGTGGAGAAATCTGGTAGAGACCACCGTATCCAAGTGACCAAAGTGAATATCCTCAGTAATGGGACAAATGGAATTCATGTGACATCTGAAGGGATGCAGTGGAATCAACATAATCTCCATCTTGCCAAAGAAGCATCACCTGAGTCTAAGCTTGAGGGAACATGAGATGAACACAAACTGAGGGAAGGTCACCAAGAGAATTGCTCTGTAATCTTTAAAAATGTCCAAAGAAGACATACAAATGGCCACCAGACACGTGGAAAAAATGCTCAACATCACTTATCATCAGGGAAATACAAATCAAAACCACAATGAGATACCAACCCACACTAGTAAGAATGGCTAAAATTAACAAGTCAGGAAATGACAGATGTCAGTGAGGATGCAGAGAAAAGGGAAAAAGTGAGCCCTCTTACGGTGAATGCAAGCTGGTGCAGCCACTCTGGAAAACAGTATGGAGGTTCCTCAGAAAGTTAAAAATAGAGCTACCCTATGACCCAGCAACTGCACTACTAGGTATTTACCCCCAAAGGATACAAACATAGTGATCTGAAGGGGCACCTGCACCCAAATGTTTATAGCAGCAATTTCAACAATAGCCAAACTGTGGAAAGAGCCCAGATGTCCATCAACAGGTGAATGGATAAAGAAGATGTGGTATATATATATATAATGGAATATTACTCAGCCATCAAAAGAAATGAAATCTTACCATTCACAATAACATGGATGGAACCAGAGGGTATTATACTAAGCAAAATGGGTCAATCAGAGAAAGACAGTTATCAAATGATTTCACTCACATGTGGAATTTAAGAAACAAAACTGAGGATCATAGGGGAAGGGAGGGAAGATAAAGTAAGATGAAATCAGAGAGGGAGACAAAGACTCTTGACTATAGGGAACAAGTGGAGTGTTGCTGGAGGGGAGTGTGGTGGGGGATGGGGTAACTGGGTGATGGACATTAAGGAGGGCACACGATGTAATGAGCACTGGGTGTTATATGCAACTGATGAATCACTAAACTCTACCTCTGAAACTAATAATATGCAATGTTAATTGAATTTAAGGAAAAAAAGTGTCAAAGTCAAGAAAGTATTAAAAAATGCAGAGGAAGTGTTCTAGACTAAAAGAAATCAAAGAAATACTATGACTAGATGCAACATTTCATTCTTCCTGGATTGCTTTTACTAGGATGGACAATACTGGGATAACTGGAGGAACTTGAATAGGGTTTGAAGATTAGATGATAGTAATAATATGAATTCCCCAATTTTGTGTATGTATTATCATATAGGAGAATGTCCTTGTTTGTGGGAAATACACTCTGGTGCTTAGGGTATCAAGCCGGCAATTTATTCTCAAATGGCTCAAGAAAAAACAAAACCTCCTAACGCTATACTTGGAACTTTTGTACATTTGAGATAGTTTCAAGATAAAAATTAAAAACAAGTCTGATGTATAATATGGATCAAAATGGATTTGTTAAACAAATGCTGTATTGTAACACTGATATGTGAAATCTAAAAAAGCCAAATTCATAGAAACAGAGACCAAAATGGTGATTACCAGGGGTTGGGGTGGAGAAAGGGGGAAGATGTTGCTCAGACCATACCAACTTCCATTATAAGATGAGTAAGTTCTAGGGATCTAATGTACAGCATAGTGATTATGATTAATAATATGTAGGATATACTTGAAAGTTGCTCAGAGAGTACTTCACACATGTTCTTATCACAAACAAGAAAATGGTAGTTACCTGACATGTTAGCTAAGGCTATGTTGGTAATCATTTTGCAATATAGAAGTCTATCAAATCAGGGGCACCTGGGTGGCTCAGTCGGTTAAGCATCTGACTCAGGATCATGGGATTGAGCCCTGGGTGGGGGTCCACACTGGGTGTGGAGCCTGCTTAAGATTCTCTCTCTCCCTCTCCCGCTGCCCCTCCCTGCTTTTGTATGCCGCCCCCCCCCCACCCAAGTGAGCACGCGCACACTCACACTCTCTCTCTCAAAAAATAAAAGAAGTGTATCAAATCAACACATGGTACACTTTAAACTTATGCAGTATTATATGTCAACTGTATCTCAAAGTTGGAAAGAATGTGTTTCTTATTTTTGTAAGCTCTGCAGTGTTTCATTAAATTGGACCTTGTGTAAGTCTTGAGTGAAAACAAGCAAAACGAAATGCTTCTACTAATTAAGTGCCTTTTGTTTTAATTATAGTAATGAATGAAGTCTGGACAAATACATGTTAAATTTTGACTTGACATACAAAAATGGCCAAAAATAATTAGTATTAAAACAAGACTGTAATACATACTTAGTCATTTTGGAAAAGTGCTCTTGATAATATAGTTTACCTTTATGCACAGTACTGCATTCTTTTATAGCAAATTTTTTTTTAAAGATTTTATTTTTATTTATTTGACAGAGAGACAGCAAGAGAGGGAACACAAGCAGGGGGAATGGGAGAGGGAGAAGTAGGCTTCCCACCGAGCAGGGGGCTCAATCCCAGGACCCTGGGATCATGACCTAAGCCGAAGGCAGACGCTTAACGACTGAGCCACCCAGGTGCCTTATAAAGCAAGTTCTTATATAACTAAACCATCTTGGGCTCAAATACATCTCCAGACATGAGGTTTGAATTTTGATAAAATTTCAAAATAGCTTCTTTCTTGATTCCATCTGCCAACACTCCTGCTTAGTTTTTCCTCCTTTCTGCCTAATTTGCTCTACCTTGTGCCCCAGTCCCCAGTCAGATTAAGTAGAGATCAGATGAATGATGACAGAGCCGTCTCTGCCACATGTGAGAACAAGCAGAATATTTTCCTTGTATTGAACTTAACTACATTATTGAGTAGCTTGAGAATAAAAATAAATAGGACACAATCTCTGCTTTAAAAGTGTGACTAGTCTTTGCCAACAATGTCAGCTAGAGGTTTGCCTTGATTAGGCAGTAAATAAAAATATCTTCCATTACCCAGAGTCAAATGAAGGCCATCTGAAATCTTCAGGTGCTGAACCCTGTATTCAATCTAGGGGTCTTTTTAAATTAACAAGTAATTATCCCAGAGTGGAAACTGAAGTAGAAGAACAATGCATTCCATTGCAGAATGTTTTTCCTGGCTTGCCTCTGAACAATTTTTAATTCCTATTCACATTTTACGGGGCCTTTTATCAGTGCAGTTTTTGATGTAACCAAAGGCAAAGTTTGTGGAAATCCTCTGTATAAAATCACCAGTTAATTACTTCTAGCCTTATCATTTTAGCTAGTAATTTCACAGGTATCTGAGTGAAATTGAGAGGTAAATCAGAAGAAAGAAAAATGAATCACTGTATTGATCTCGCTGAACTCTTTAAAAAAAAAATCTTATCCGATAATACTCTTAAATTTTTGCATTATAGAAATTAGGCCCTCAACACAAAACATCCTCTAGACCAAGAGAGGGCTGTAGAATTTGCTCCACTCCTGAGATCAGTGCAGAGCCCACCTTACATGGTATGCTACATTGCAACCCTTTAACCAAAGGGTCTGAACCCCAAGTGTGGAACAGGGCAGGGAGAGCAGAGCGTGGGATAGCCTTAGTGCTAGTTTCAGCTGCAGGTCAAGGCAGAGCCCGGGTTCACATGAGGCTGTCTGTGCTCATGAAAATTATCTGCAGCATCAGTAAGGAGGATCTTTATTTTAAGTACATGGAAGAATGCAAATCACATGGAGAATATACAGCTCAAATATTTAAATGTACATTTCATACCTTTTGTTTAAATTTAAATGGAAAGCAAAATTTTACTTCGAGCGTGTGCATCTGTCTGTGTCTATTTACAAAATACACAATTAGAGGATGGTCTCATACATACGCATCTATCAAAATGATGCACGGGATCTCATCATTATTCTCTGTTGTTTTCAATGTTTTTAACAGCTTGACGCCCTACACAGATTTTTAGAACTTGAAATAGTTATTTAAGATCCTTACTTTAGACATCACATCTATCATTATGCATTTCTATACCTTAACATTTTATTTTTTTTAATGTGGTAGCTTTATTTTTTAATTAACTTTATTAATCTTTGCTTCTATTAGGGAGAAGAAATGTGATGACACAGGAATGTGCCTTTTTTGTGTGGCAATCTTTAAAATGATTATTTCCTGTCAGCAGTAGGAATTGGAGATTCTTTTTGGCAAATACACGTCTGCAGGCTCTCCCTTCAGCAATGTTTATCAGCTGCATGATAATGAGTCAATTTCTATGTAAATATAATCAGTATTTGATGGTGGTGAGGAAACCTTCTAGATTAAATGATTTTTGTGGTTCCTTGATTAACATACTTTATGAAACCATTACCATATACACTATCATTGCACATTTGGAAATAGCTCAGCTTCATCTTAGGTCTTTCTAAAGATACGTGACCCTCTTTGTAGAGGAAAAAGTATGCATGTGCTCTTATGCCAAGAAACTCAAGACAGCACACTTTGACGCACATGTATTTGTCCATTTAACATTGAACAATTCTTATCTACTCCATGCCAAGCATTGGTCTAGGCATGTATATGCCACCCCATCAGTCATCCAGAAAGAAAAGGTCCCCTGATCTCATGGAATATCTATCCTAATGGGGAGAGAGAGAGAGCTGTGAAAACAAATGCTCTTGTTTTCTATAGTGATAGGAGAGGGAAAAAGGTATGGAGCTTCTTTCCCTTGGGTGATCTGGAAGGTCTTTCTGAACGAACTAACATGTGCTGAAACCTGGTTGATCAGGAGTCTGTGAACATAAGAAGGTAAGCGATACAGGAAGGTCACAGGGCAGATGCAGGGTCCAGAGGAAGGAGTGAGTGCAGATGTTCAAGGCATACAAGGACCAGTGTGGCTGGGGCACAGAGGAGAAGGAGCAGTGACAACAGAGTAGTAGAAAGGGGCATAACCCTCAGGGCCCCTGCTTGGGCCCAATAGGGGTGTCAGTTTTATCAAATAAAAATAGAAGAAACTGTTAAACTTGAATTTCAGATAAAGGATGAAAAAATTTTAGTGTAAGTATGTCTCATGCAATATTTGGTATTTTTATATTTAATCTGGCAGCAGCCTTATCCTTATTCTTCCTGTCCATACAAGAACACTTTTGACTGAAGGCGTTGTTGTTGACAGCTGATGCGAGACAACAGGCTAAAACCCAGTCTGACCCAAGCAAACCACAGTGTGTGGTCATTGTACTTACAGAGTTTGGATTTTTTTCTTTTCTTTGAATTTCTGTAGGAAGCCATTGGAGAGTTTTAATTGGGGATACATCTGATTTAATCTGCTGTGGCTTTGTGGGGAGAGTAGATTCTACTCGAAACAAAGTATAACCAACACCATTAGGTGGGAGATGGGGTGAGTGGATGGCAGCGGGATGAAGGCAACACAGGACTCTTCTTTTGTCGTTGATAAATGTTTGACTGGTTGGGATTGGCGCATAAATATTATTAACAAAAAACCCAGTTTCCTTACTTCTAGAGGCTCCTCTCTGCACATAGCAAATACAGTTCAATGCACACACATCTTTAAATAAGTCTATAGATAATTAAGAGTTGACTTTCGATTGATTGATAAGCTCAATGCTTTTTGTTTTGTTTTGTTTTTAGACGCTTAAGTAATAATTTCTATCTTGCAGTTTGTTCTATGTATTTCTCTAGTCCTTTTCTTCTCAAAGCATTTTTAGAGCGCCTTGAGGAGTTTGTAGGACCAGGACATTAGGCCCACATAGTGCCTACTGTCAGAGCTGGAATTCCATTGAGGGTGGCCAATTGCTCATCCTGTGCTCTGAATCACTATTTCACTAAAATGGCTTTTTGCATTACTGAGGCTTAACAGTATATGAGAATTATTGCTTATACTTGGCAGTTCTTTTCTCAGGGGTTCTCAGAGTGTGGTCCTTGGACCAGCTTTACCTGAGTATTTGTTAGAAATGCAAGTTCTCAGCTTTTACCCCAGACCTACTTAATCCAAAACCGGGGATGGGGCCCAGCAATGTGTGACTCTGATGCATGCTCAAGTATGAGAATCTGCTTTATATTTGTTTTTTAATAGCCATGTAATGTTATATCATGTTAACACACCACGGTTTTCTAAATATGTCCATTGTTATTTTGATTTTTACGTTATTGTAATATGATGTTGGCAACAGTCTTATTCATATATATGGCTTTCCTCCATTTTTCAATTATTCATCAGAATGGAATTATTAGGGCAAAGAGTAGGGCCATGTTTATATCACATTTTTTTTTTTAACCAAATTATTTTCCAAAAACATGTTTATACTGCCACTTTAGAACTTTGGGCGAACAAGTTTTCCTATAATTGAACAAACCTGAGGTTATTATCTTTTAAAGTAGATCATTTAACTGACAATCTCCTAACTTTAAAGTGATACCTTATTTCAGTTTGCATATTTCTTACTAGTAAAGGAGACTATTTTGTTTGGAAATAATACTTTAATTGTGAATTATATTTTTACAATATAAAAATTATCCAATTATCCAATTACTTACTTTGTAGTTCTTAAAAATTGAGAGCTTTACATATATGTATGTGTGTCGGTGAATGTATCTGTACCCAGCACTTCTCATTTCGTTCTTACTTTTTTTAACTTACCTTTATGTGAATTTGACAAGGTCAACAGGATTTTTTAAAATGATAATACAGTAATTTCATTAGAAGATGTGTTTGTGGTTTTGAAATTAGGGAATAGGCTCTATTATACCTTAAAAAATAGGTCTTATACCTGTGAAATAGTCAGGCTAGGCTTGGGTCAGCTGCAGTAACAAATTTAACTAGAATCTCGGTCATTTTCACACAACAAAGGTTTACTCCTTGGTTAGGTTACATGTTCAGTATAGCTCAACAAGACAGCTCTGCATTCAGAGACCTGGGCTCCTGGGAGTGCTACCATTATGTAGCCATGCCATCATAACGTGGGAGCTCTGTGGAAGGCTAATTGAGTGTCCAGGTAGCACAAGAAACTCTTGAATGCCTTGGCCTTGAAATAATCCATACTCTCTGTTTGCAGATAAGCCTCACGGCCGGAATTAGTCACATGGTCTCAACCAACTACAAGGGAGAATGAGAAATAAGTGAGTTGCAAGTATTTGGTCAGCAGGAAATGTTTGTGTTTTAATTGCTATCATAGTGTGATGAACTATCTGTAATACATATTCTAGGCATTCATTTCATTTATTCGTGTGCTTATTATATCAGGAAGGGTTCAGACAGGGACAGAGGTACCACCCTCTGTTTCAGCTGTGATGAATTTAAGATAGGAGTTGGGAGCTTATTCAAATGTCAGAAGTTCTGGTGAAGTAAAGATTGGGGACAGCATATACAAATCTCAGCCAAGAGCTTTGAAGCAGGTGGTCCCATAGAGCTCCTAGACTCTCTTGGAATTCTCACATCTCTGGGAATTTCCTACCGGCTCCCTCTGCAGGAATGAAATGTGGTTTTTGTATGAGCTCACTGGGAAGCTGCTGCAAAACATCTCTGACCACATGTCTGGCTACAGCTGCCTCGTGGAATCAAGTCTTCTCCATTTCTTTCATCTTCCAGATCTTATACATATGCTTCTTGAGGGTCTACTCTGATCCAGAATGATACGAGGATGGGGATTCAGGGTGTAGCCCCTGACATCTCCTCTACAAAATAGGGGAGATCTTTGAAGGCTGGTAGCGTGGCCAAGTTGACAGTTGACAAACTGGTGTACTCCTTCATTAGCAGGGGGGCAAATAGAAGAAGCTCATAGCACTGAAGGTAATATGTACGTCTGTCTCTGTTTCACCCCTCTTTGAGTGAAGTTGACATCTGATATTATTCACTTGAATAATAAAATATCTTCTAGCACTAGTTTGAAATGAGTTGTAGTCTTCTCTCAATTGGCTTTTCGTACATTCCAAAAGCCACAAAGTCAGAATGAAGATAGGGATACTGTCTAGCCCTTGTCTCAACTGTCAAAGAGCTAGAAACCTTTTTATGAGGACAAGATTTAACGGAAGTGAAGTGACTAATATTTCACATAAGATTATATATAACTGTCATGAAATGTCATGCTTAAAGTCACAGTTGGAGAAATAAATACGTGGATGAGGAGCTATCAGAGATCAACAGAATAGAAAAACACCTGCTTTTTTTCTTTTTTTAAGAGCATAAAAGAGTAAAATGTAGTATCTCTTGTTTGCCTGCAGTTCACACAGGGAAATAGAAATTATTCTTTTCATTTTCAGATACAAAAAATTTGAGATAGAAATTAGGGGTTAAAATTTGGAAGTCCTGGGGCGCCTGGATGGCTCAGTCGTTAGGCGTCTGCCTTCGGCTCAGGTCGTGATCCCAGGGTCCTGGGATCGAGCCCCGCATTGGGCTCCCTGCTTGGCGGGAAGCCTGCTTCTCCCTTTCCTGCTCCCCCTGCTTGTGTTCCCTCTCTCGCTGTGTCTCTCTCTGTCAAATAAATAAATAAAATCTTTAAAAAAAAAAAATTTTGGAAGTCCTGGGGAGTAAAGGTCAACGACATCCCTGCCAAAAATCAGGAGAGCCAATACAGAGATCTTGGCCAAAAGCTTCGAAGCAGATAGGAGCCTGTTGTTAATGAGGTAAAATAGCTATTAATCAAGTAAACCAGTCGACAATGTGGAAAACTAGCTAGTAATGAGATAAAAATACTGGCACTAAGCTGTCATGAAAAACTCGCAGTAGCAGGAGCCCAGGCATACTACTGATGCTGAAATAATGATCTAGACCTCCCCCCCCACACACACACCCCACCGCTACCACCATCTTGTTAGGTTATTGTCATACAGTATTTAATAAGGAATATCTCTAAGGCAGCCTATTGGATTGGCCTATAACTGACCCTGCATTTGGACAGAACTTACCTAAGAGAACAGGAATGGCTATAATTTTCCTCTGGCATGGCAGCTCAGAATCAGCAGTGGCTTCCTGCTGGACTGTGTTGAGAAGGATTCAGAGCTACATCTGAACTCAGCATGAAGTACTTGATTTGAGTGCAGTGGTTATTGTCGTGGAGAAGGGGCTACTGTGACTGCCTTCCATGTATTTGCTCTCTGTGACTTCCTACTTTAATCTTCCTACCTTCTGAGGAGAAATGATTCTTTTTTGCTAGGCTCCATGTGACATATTAATTTAACATCTTTGTTCCCCTGCCTTTGAAACACTGTACACTAATATGCCTACTGTGCCTGTAAAATATAGAATATAATATGATTTTCGAGACAAATAATAGATTGCTTTGTTTCTCAGATCTTTGAAATCTTCTCTTGCCACATGGCAAATCCTAGAGCCACCAACAAGGACCCCAGGGATCTTATCAAGATGGCCGAATAAAGGCCTTGCCCCCTTTGAGACTCAGTGTGATGAAAGTGAAGCCAATTTCAAACAAACAATATTTTTAAATTCGAGACTCAGATCTCTTACCCTCCCCTTACTGACATTTATTATCTGTAGAATCACAGCAAACTACAATACCCAAGCAGTTGATTGGAGTTACCCAGTAAATAACATTTGATGAAAAGAAAATGAGGTGGTAAAGAGACCCTTGAGAAATTAGAAAATAGCCTTCTAGGCTTTGAACCTATTCATCATTTACGAAGGCGTTGAATAATATAGCAGGCCTAAGAACCAGCAGCAACCTGCTTCCAAGTCCCGAAAATACTAAATCAAATAGTTGAATAGTCCAGCTTGAGGAATTGTTCAAAGTCGAATCGAAATAAGCTTTGATTAAGGAAGAAAAAAACGGAAAAGTTAATCTTCAAGTTTAACAGAAAGGCTTAAAAGAGCCATTACAAACACCATGAATTATTCAGGGTAGGGATATTTTGACTTGCCTTTTATATACGTAAGGCTCAAATGTCTGGTCTCAAACCCAGTGCAAATAAATTGATTTATATCAGTTGAGCAATGTCTGGATGAGAAGAAAAGCTGAGCCTATCTTCCTTAGTATCCTAGCTTTGTTTTCTGTAACAATAGGTAGTGAACTTTCAGCCCCAAGCATTTTTGTTATTGCATTAGAATAGGAGAGAAAAGCCCTCATGCGTCAGACTTCTGTTGGGGGCAAATGAATTCTTCTGGAAATGTCACCCCTAAATCACTTCTACACCCAACCTTGGATACCCAAATGAAGCAAAACAGTAAAATTGCACCTCTGGGCTCCTTTGAGCACATAGTGGGCTTAGTGAAAAATACTCTGTCACTAGATTTTGATATTAAAATGTTTTTCATTAGAGGAAATAACAGATAACAGCCATCCTGTTGCTGTTCTATGCCATCTTTTCCAGGAAGACTGCCCTGAGTCTCTCCTAGCTAGCCCCACTGCTAAGTTCTCATAACAGTTTGGACATGTTTCTATTGAGTATTTCTTAAGGGCACTGTGGAGTAAGCAGAGCATGAGCTTTGGAATGAACACCAACCCCAACTGGGCAAGTTATCGATCTTCTGTGAGTCATTTCTTTGTATAAAGGCTTTATGAGAGCATCCTCGGGATGATGGCCATGGCTCACTAAATGAGAGTATTTACTATTAATTAGACTAAGAATCCTTGGGAATGGGGGTTCTGACTTAGTGTGCGTCCCACACAGGATACCTGCAGCTAGGTGGCAGGCACATAAAAGATCTTTTTGGAATAAATGGTCTCTGGCTCAGGTGTTGGGCCAGGTAGCTAGTTGTTCTTTGCACTGTGTTTCCATATAATTCAAGGCCTTCTTTTTTTTTTTTTTTTAAAGATTTTATTTATTTATTTGAGAGAGAGAGAATGAGAGAGAGCACATGAGAGCGGGGAGGGTCAGAGGGAGAAGCAGACTCCCTGCCGAGTAGGGAGCCTAATGCGGGACTTGATCCGGGGACTCCAGGATCATGACCTGAGCCGAAGGCAGTCGCCCAACCAACTGAGCCACCCAGGCGCCCAAGGCCTTCTTCTCTTAAAACTCTTTGCAACGTATTTCGGAGCTGGTGTACATGTCCTTCTGATTCCCACAAGGGGGTTTGTGAGGCCTTACTCTTTTACATGTGTCATATCTGACAGACTACACATAAACAGGACCAGTTAGCCCAGGGAGAAGGGGGGGTGGATAGGTAAGAGAGGGGGCAGACAGTTGGAGGGGAAGCCTCAAAGTTTAAGAAGTTCAAGTGCTAAACTGAACCTTTATTTTCGTAATAATTTGTCTGTAGTCACTGTACCTTCATCCTTGCACTATCTTAATAATCCATTTATCAAACATTTACTGGGTTATAATGTCCTGCGTAACATGCTGGGGGATACAGAAAAGAATCAGAGAGAGAGAGAGACCGCCAACACGTGCCCAGGGATTAAAAGTTTCCCAGGGAAGGTAAAACACAAATTACAATAAAAAAGACTTTATCTAACTCTAAGTTCACATGATGCTATTCTTACTAGGAAATCTTTTTTGGGTTCTCAGACTTCTCATTTCAATCCAACTTCTCATTGTCATGATTTCTATTTTAAATTCCTCTTCCCCTCTGCAATCTGTTCTAGCCAGTTCAGCTAAGTCTCCTCTTGAAACATGGCCTCTTTGCATCTTCCATCCTCTGTCTGAAGACTCCCTTACCCTTCATCTCTAACTGACCTCATTTTCTCCACATTCCTGAAAGGCCAGCTCAAAAGCCACTTCTTCCTTGGCATCCTCCCTGAGTGCCTGAAGCCCAATCTTTCCTTCGGGTGCTTGAAGTACTATCTAGTTATTGTTCATAGTGGAAATGAAAGTAGAGAAGGTATTTACATTTTGCAAATTGAGTGTAGTAGGATGCTTAAGTCACAAAGCAAAAAGGAGGTATGGCAGGGAGGACTGGGTTTAGGGAGATGTGGTTGGACAAGATGCCTGGGGAGTCCGGTCTGCAAGTCAGGAAAGGCTAGATCAGTGGTGTGGATTTGGATCTTGTGCACAGAGGTGGAAATGGCTATTTGAAATGAATGGGGCGCACAAGAAAGAGAATAAGCAGGAGACTGAGCAAAGAGACTTGAGGAGTACCTATGTTTAAAGGCTAAAGAGGAGAGGAACTCGTGAAAGAGATTGAGCAGGTAGAATGGAAAGCTGCAGCATGTGGAGAAACCAAAGGAGGAATTGAGGCAGAAGTTAGTAAAAACAGGAAGACGGTAAAGAAAGGAAAGTTTACTATACCATCTACTTTCTGGGCAGTCAATTCCCTGGTGTCCTTGAAGCTCAGGAGATGTGCGAATTTATATTGCCAGGGGACTGTATAATCCCCCTCTGGTCACTGTTGCAAGACAGGCCATAGTGAAGAAAGAGCAAATGTTGACTGGAATGAGCTCCCAAAGGCAGATAAGTCCAGAATTCTATCTGTACAAATCAATATTTTTTGGAGGAGACATTTTGGAGTTCTTTAGAGGAAAGTCATCAGTGCTAAGTGGAAAAAGAAATTAACGTGAGGATATGAGACTCCTTTATTCTTTACCTATGCTTGCTGTCTAGTGAGCACATATAAACATGCTCCAGGTTTTAGTGAAGAGAACTTGACTAATTAATATGGATAATATGTACAAGATATACTTAACGTAAGTCAGTGACTGCGAATAACTCTTTAAGATGAGATGTCTCAAGGTCAAAAAGGAAAAATGGAAAGAGGAGAAAGAAAGCCTGTTCTCAGATTAAACATCTGACTGACAAGTGTTCTGTTGAGATTGTAGAAATGAGTCAGCTGAGTGAGTCATCCACTCAGCTTCCAAAAGTCTCACCAATGAACCTCCTAATTTGAACATGTAATTGTTTACTCTTATAACTTTGCTGTGAGGTAATTGCCTGTAGAAGCATAAAATTGATGTCCGTGAGAGAAGGACAAAAAAGGACTCGACTTCACAGGTTTCTAGTGTGTTCCCAAGTGAGAAAGGGTGGGCTCCTTCCTCACTAACTAGCAAACTCTGCTGAAAAAAGACTAAGTCAGAGATGAAAGGCACAAGGCGCGGAGGGTAGGGAAGGCAACAGGTGAGAGAGATGGAGGTTTACATGACCCTGGGTAAGCCAAGGAGCAGGGCCTAGATGTTAAAAACAGTGGTGATATGGGGCGCCTGGATGGCTCAGTCGTTAAGCGTCTGCCTTCGGCTCATGTCATGGTCCCAGGGTCCTGGGATCGAGCCCCGCATCAGGCTCCCTGCTCTGCGGGAAGCCTGCTTCTCCCTCTCCCACTTCCCCTGCTTGTGTTCCCTCTCTCGCTATGTCTCTCTCTGTCAAATAAATAAAATCTTTAAAAAAAAAAAAAACAACAGTGGTGATACACATTAAAGATGCTCGACATTACTAATCATTGGAGAAATGCTAATCACACTCACAGCAAGATACCAGCTTACACCCAGGAGGATGACTGCTGTCAAAAAAAAAAAAAAAAAGCCAAGTGTTGGTGAGGGTGTGGCAAATTAGAACTCCTACACACTGTTGGTAGGAATGTAAAATGGTGCAGCCATGTGGACAACAATGTGGCTGTCCCTCAAAAGATTAAAAATAGAATTACCATGGGATCCAGGAATTCACTTCTGTCCACTAGCAGATGAATGGATTTTTTTTTAATGTGATATATACATAGAGTAGAATATTATTCAGCCTTGGAATGAAATTCTGACACATAGCTGAACCTTGGGGGAAGTTATGTTAGGTGAAATAAGCCAGTTACAAAAAGAAAAATACTATTTGACTCCACTTATAATGAGGTAGCTAGAGTGATCAAATTTCATGAAGAAAATAGAATGTCTAGGAGCCGAGAAGAGAAGGGAATGGCGCGTTGTGGAGTTGTTGATAATGGGGACAGAGTTCCAGTTTTGCAAAATCAAGAGTTCTGGAGATTGGTTGCACAACATTGTGAATGCACTTAATACTACTGTACTGTATACTTAAAAATGCCTAACATGGTAAATTTTATGTTGCCTGCTTTACCACAATTAAAAATTTTTTAAATGATAATAAGTATATTCATTCATTTGACAAATATTTGAATGGTCCCTATGAGCCAGGCACTCTTCTGCTGTTGGGGAACACAACCAGTAACTCAATATGCAAAAAATCTTACCCTGATGGAGTTGATGGTACGGTGAAGACAGACCAGCAAAAGGAATAAAATATGCTGTATTAGATGGAGAAAAGTGCTCTGGAGAAAAATAAAGCAGAGATTAGGGGGATAGGATGTGTCACAGTTGCCGGACATAGGGGTGGATTGGGAAGCATTGACCCCCCAGGTAATGTCCGAGCAGAGTCCTGACGGTGAGAGCATACAGCGTGACGTCACAGGAAGTCCCCAGGGAAGGAAGCCACTACAAAGATAGGAAGCTTTCCTGCCGCATGTAAGGGGGCAGCAGGGAGGCCAGTGTGGCTGGGACAGAGCGAGGGTGGGGATGGGGGCTGGGGGATGAGGAGACCAGCTGGAAACTGAGGTGGTAATGCCCAGAAGAGATGTCAGTGGCGTGGATCAAGGCAGTAACGATGGACAGAGCAAGGAAAGTTCATTTTCCAAGTGAGGCTAACAGGGTTTATTGATAATTAGGTGGAAGAGTGTGGAAAAAAGAGCGGAGTCAAGAATGACTCTAACACTAGTGGTTCTTTTGTCCCCCAGGGTACATGTGTCAATGTCTGGAGAGAGTTTTAGTTGTCACTGTAGGGGAGAGGGGTGTGGTTTGCTACTGGCTTCTAGTGGGTAGAGGCCAGGAATGTTGCTAAAGATACTACAAGGCACATGATAGCCCACACACAACAAAGAATTATCTGGTCCAAAATGTTAATAGTGCCAAGATTGAGAAATCCTGTCCTCAGATGTTAGGGCTAAATAATTAGGATAAATGACAAAGAAAGCCAGACTTAGGTGATTGAGGGCAGGCTCAAGACTCCCAACCTGGAAAATGAGAGAATAGTCAAAATAGCTTACTTTTATTAATACGCACACTGCCTCAGGGACAATAAGCAACACATTGAATGACCCATCTGATCATCACAGTCATGCTATGAGGGAAGCTTTGACATCCCCCAGTATTGAGATGGGAACAGAGATGGTTTAACCATTGGTACACAGAGGAACTTGGATTAAACCAAGATGTGTTGGAATCTGAAGTTTACGGTCTGAACAGTGTGCCACACAGGCTTCCTGAATTCATCATGTTCTCAACTAAAGCCGCACAATAAAGGCAGTACAAGCAAAAGATACATATGCATACATACATACATATATATATATTTATATTTATCTTTGAGAGTTTTCTAAAACATGAATCCAGCAACATGAAAAAACATTCTGTGCTGAATCCCTGCAACCAAGACACTAAATGACACTGTTAGGTCCCTAGAACAATAAGAATGGTGAGAGATTCCTACCATCAAAGACCTGGCACCTTGCATCTGACTTCCCACTTGGGGAGCTGGTGGTAGAGAGGTTTCAGACTTCTTCTCAGTGTCTCTGTTTTCCTAGCCTCCTAGTTAGCTCCTTACTCACCAAAGCTCACAGTCACCTGGGAACTTTTTAGGTTTACAAGGGAAATGAATAGACAGAAGTCAATTTTCCAGGAATTCAGATAGGCAGCTCACATGTGTGTGTGTGTGGGGGGGGGTTCTATATTGACTTCGGGGTGACGGCTGGGAATGGGTTGGGAGAACGGGGAGTGTGGTGAGACTCGACATGAACCAGACAGCAGAGAGCAGACCACGGTGCCTAATGCCTAACGCCTAATGCGCAGCCAGCCTCCAGGCTGGACAACAAAGGTGAAGGCATCACTTCCACGTGCGGTGACAAACACAGGAGCATTTCTGTCCCTCTGAATTTCTACTCCTTCCCACAACTTTTGAATCGGGTTTGGAAAGGAAATGGCAGACAAGAAAGGGACTTTGTCCACTCTCCTTTTCTGTCGCTACGCCACCTGTTTTCAGACTAGTGACTGTTGCTTAATTATTTCACTTTGAGTTTTGTGTTTCCATACATGTTTTGAATTATAGGAAATATTCAGGTAGACTTTTAGACCGAGTTCAGTTCTCGGGATCATCCTAGATCAGTGAAGGATTTGCTTTTTTGCACGGCCCTCTCTCCAGTACCAGGCACATAGGAGACAATGAATAAATAAGATACTACATTTAATAAGCCCACCTAAACTCTATGTACTGGGTTTGAAAGGCCCCTCCTCCATGGTGCCATTGAGGGCCTCTCTATTCTGAATCCTGTCAGGTCTCTTCCCCTGAAGCCCCTCATGCCCTATTGCCTGTGCTGCTCATTCATTCAGAAAAAAATTTTATGGGTACTAAATAAGAGCCTGCTACTGTTCTAGAAACTGAGGATAGAGCAGTGACAAAATGCCCTGCCCTCCTAGAGCTGACAGTCCAGTCTATGGTATTTACTGAATACGCCCCAAGTACTCGTTAAATTTTTGTAGATATCTTTTGTCTCTGCAAGTAGGTTGTAAAGGTTTTTAAAGATTTATATATGTATAAATCTATATATAAATCTATAGATTTATATACATATATGTATATATAAATTTTTTGTACGCTGTGCTTTGAATACTCTACAGAGCAGTAGATGCTCATTAAATGTTTGTTTCAGAATTCAGAAACAAAAGAATTCTCAAATCCTGCCAGTAAACACTCATAGGAGATCATTGTCAGTGATGCCCACTCTGGTTGGGTGATGGTTTACACTGTAGTTAGCAACATGAAGTACCTACAAAGGGTGAGTTCACGAAATAAACATTATCTTCCCAGCTGTATAAAACACGATGCCCAGAGGGGGAAAAAGAGTGAAATGAGGCCAGTATCACTAGTTAATGGGGGATCTAAGTGTGTGCTTATCATTCTTGTTTTTCATTTCTTGTAACTTTGATAAGCTGGTTCTACATCTAAAGAGTGGAGATTTACCAAGTTGGCCATGATGTTACTCATGCCCCAGGAGATGCTATCTGGTGACAGAACAAGGTGCTCTGATCCTCGTGGGCAGTTACCAGTGGCTTTAAGCAATATGCAGCCAGTGGCGGGTACATGACAGTTTGGGCGGCTCCTTGCATGGAAAGCTCTTGGCCTAAGAGTTGCTCTTCTGGAAGAACAAAGAATCATTTGAAAAGCCCAAATCTCAGTTGGTCCTGATTGGAATTTATCAATGAGTTGTCTTTTGGGAGAGGGGCTCCTCGGGAGAATCACCCCAAATAAATTCCCTATCTGCTGGCTGATGCTTCACACAGGGTATTTTTTACCCTAATTAAACAAAGCTAAAAAATGCAATTATGAAAATTCATACATTCACTGCAAGGGAAAAAACAATTGATTAGTAAAATCTTTAAAGTCTTCATTCATACCTAAGACCAGGCCATCCTAGACAAATCCATGCTTTATAGTCTAGTCACTATTTATATAAAGAAGAAAATATCTTGAACAAATGCCAAATTCATCACTTATATCAGAGTTATCTGATATATATTTTATGCCAAAAATACAATAAATCTATTTCAAATAACGGAAGTTGTAAGGTCACCTTTTTAGTCCTAAATAGTGTTTTTAATGTAGAGTTTTGGCAGATGACCATATAAAGGGGATATATACAGTTTTCCTTTTTCTTAGTTCCTTATCCAGTTTTGCTTCGAATATTACCAATGAGTAACTTCTCTTTTTCTACTTCATCTCCCATATAACACAGGCAAATTGAACTTAGCTCCAAAATTTCTATTGACTGCTGGTCCAATGTTTGGTGCTGTGGAGGAACCCAAAAATAAGTAAAATGAGACCCATGTTTTCTGAGAACCATACAGTGATGTAATCAAACTGGAATCCCAAGTAGCCACAAAAACTAAATTATTGGGACTGTCATTGTAAAGAAATACTCATACTTGAAACTAATCTAAAATTTACAAAGCAAGTCGCCTGACCTTTGTGTTTGTGTGTTGACATGATTTATTTTCGGATCAAATTGTTTTGAATAGATACATATGTAAGATTTTTTTCAGAAAAATTTTTTTCAGAAATGTTTCAGAAATTCATGTTTGTACCTGTTCCAACAGCGGTTTGCCCATACTTAGGCTGTGGCACCTGTGATGTTGTACTGTGATTATTTGTTAAATAAATGCATTAAATTATTCTGTCTCCTCAACCAGACACTAGACTCCGCCAGGCCAAAGGCTATCTTCTCCTTCATGCTCATTTTTGCATCCACAGTATTCAGTGTCACACCTGCTACAAAGGAAGTTTCCTTGCATTCTTTATACTTCCAATGTCCTGAGTTCATAACCATCAGTAAGAGTTTTGGTTGTAATTCAGTTCTTTCTCACTACAAGGACAGATTCAGAAGGCAGAATTTTTCCCACTTCTTAAACAAGGATTAGGTTTTTGAATAAGAGTTGGTTGGTTTATGTGTGTTGCATAGAATTATTATAAGTAAAAATAGAATTTTCCCCTGACAGTATCTTCTTCTACTTAAAACAGAATGTCTATCCCCCATCCATTTTATTTTTTCCTTGTAGTTTTTTCTCATCTCTTTCTCAGTATCTCATATGTATAATAATAGAAATCTTTTCTTATTCTCCTTCATATGGATGCCTTAAGCTTCACTGCCTTTAGGAGTACATTTATATTCAGAGGCTCCAATGGTAAATAATTTCAACAGGATGAAGCTCTTTAATCCTATTTTATATCTAAAAGGCATGCTCAACACTATCTTCTGCCATCTCTTGAGAATCCAATTTCCTAAGGTTATATTCCTGAGACTGAGTGGAAATTTTCAAAACCCAGAGTTCAAAGTTAAGTATCAAATTCAAACAAAGCCCAAACAATCCACCCTGAGACTGATTTGTGTGGCCATAAACAGCAACATCTTCCAGTGGCTATTGGTATAATAACTGTGATTATAGCTTAGCAAAGGCAAGTTTCTCTCCTCTAGCCCTAAGCATCTGGGGGCTGTTTTTCCTAAACAGAATTTTTAGAGAGCATAACATTCGCAAGAAAAGCAACCAGAACATGATAGCAGATATCTATGTAAGTACTACGTATCAAAACAGTGGGACACAATTTGAGAATAAATTCAGATACGAATCAAAATTCTGTTAGTGCAACACAGCAAACTAGCATCTAGGTGGAATCCTACTGAGTACAGCTAATCGAGGAAGCTTCTTGTCACTAGCTGCTAACTTTCTTGACGGACATGCCAAGGGCAAGTAGTCTTTTCTAAACCTTTTTTTTTTTTTTTTTGGTCCATGAAATGCAGAGATGAAGAAATAATTGTGATTTTTTTTTTTTTGGTAAATGTAACAAAAGTGAAAAAATAGAAATAAAAATAGAGCAGGTAAACCATACATAAGCTGCTGGTTTACTGAAGTTTGTAGCAGGAGTTAATTCTGAAGTCACTAATTGACCAAGACACTTTGCAATTTCTTACAAGCATCCCCACTATTGATGAGATTTTTAAAAAATACCTTTTGAGAAATTGGATCTTCTTACCTTCTTAGGAAGCAAATCTGCGTCACCGGCTAGCATACGGAAAGATTTTGCAGGCATTTCATCTGCCTCTTTCCTGGGGGTTATTAATCACCTGCGCTATATACCTGCTTTTTACTGAAAGTTCTCAGTGCTATAATGATAATAGGTTAGTGAAGACACTCATTTCTGAGTCATGAGAAAAGTTAGAGTTCAGATTCTCTGCTCTTCAGAGTTATCACTATAGGTAAATACAAGAAGAAGCCAGCCTTCATTCTGGAAAGTCTTGGATGAGAGGTAGACCAAATAAATGTGAATCCACTGATATCTGCTTACTCTAGTCCTAAAGCCCCTCAGTCAACCCTTAAGCTGTAAATAAGATGTAAAGAAGGAAATAGGGGCGCCTGGGTGGCTCAGATGGTTAAGCGTCTGCCTTCGGCTCGGGTCATGATCCCGGGGTCCTGGGATCGAGTCCCACATCGGGCTCCCTGCTCCTTGGGAGCCTGCTTCTCCCTCTGCCTCTCTCTCTCTCTCTGTCTCTCATGAATAAATAAATAAAATCTTTAAAAAAAAAAAAAGAAGGAAATAAAAACCCAGATAAAAGAATTAGTTAATAAAGAGGCCGGGAACCATAAAATAGATAAGATTACAGTCTTTTTTCAGATGAGGTTGCTATAATACTCTAACTTCCAAATATGCAAATTCCATATCTTCAGAAGTTTAAATCATCTATATAATTAGAGGTGGAAGAAAATATGCCATTGCTGTAAGTCCCATCTTAGACATAATAGGACTCATTAGCTGTTTTTCTCTGAAAGGGGCTTGACTTTAACTGTGCCCAGCCCAGTCAGTCTTTGCTCAAAATGCTCTGGTGGAAAGGACTCTGCTGCCCTCTACTGTCACTAAAAGCAGAGGATGCAGATGCAGAGACACGATTTCAGCACTTCTCAATGGGACTGGATGGGAATTCCTTATCTCTGATCCCTTCCTTCAGTGGAAGGCCAGACAAGGCCACATCCCTCCCAAGGTAAAAGACCTCATAAAGTCCTTTAAGCTACAAGCCTCTTTAAGCTTCAGCTGAACTGAAAAATGTGGTACAAATATGGATGGAGCTAAGGCAGGTTAGAAATGTCAAGGCCAAGAGAAGTAACCGTCCATTGAGGTGGGCAAACTTTTCTTTTTTTAAGAAAACATAAGCACTCATTCTACCCATCCATTCATCTGTGCATTTATCTCCACTATAATATAAACAGAGCAATGACAGAGGATAAAATCCCAGTTTAACTATTATAAAGAAAAATAAAGCAGGGTTACTGTCTACATAGAGGGTTTAGGGAATGTTCCTCTGAAGAAGTCCAGAATGAAAGAAGAAATAAGCTGTGGGGAAAGAACATCCCAGGCCGAAAAAACAGCAACTGCAAAGGCCCTGTGGTAGGGACATGTTGGGTGTTTTAAGAAGAACAAGTGTATTGACAGGGAAAGTGAGAATATGAGTATGGGAAAGAGAACACGTGGGCAGAGGACAGATTATCTAGAATGGCACTGTCTGATAAACCTATAACATGGGCCACATATGCAATTTTAACTTTTCTAGTAGCCCCATTTTTAAAAAAGGAAAATGCATAGAAGAAATTAATTTTAATAATATTTTTTATTTAACCCAATATTTAAAATAGTATTATTTGGGGCTGCCTGGGTGGCTCAATTGGTTAAGGGTCCAACTCTTGATTTCAGTTCAGGTCATGAGCTTAGGGTTGTGAGATCGAGCCCTGCTTAAGCTTCTATCTACCCCTCTCCTTTCCCTCCCTCCATCTATCTCTCTCTTTCTCTCCCTCTCCCTCTCCAATAAATACATAAATAAATAGTATTATTTGAACATGTAATCAACATAAGAAATACTAATGAGATACTTTACTATTTTTACTGTACTAAATCCTTCAAATTCCATGTGTATCTTACACTAACACCATACTTCCGTTTGAACTAGCTACATGTCAGGGGCTCAGTAGTCAAATGTAGCTACGGCTACCTTAAAAAGTTTTGTTGTTGTTGTTCTAGGTGTATTTGGATGTTTAAATTCTTCTTTATTTTTTTTACACACACTTTGGAAGGGACTCTTGGTGGTGATGACCAAAGGATTTCAGTAGAACTCAGTGAAAAAGGGAGCAGGAAAACTTCCAACTCACAAGGACTCAAGTTAATCTTGAGTCAGCAAGCTAGGTCTCTTTTGAGTTTTGTTTTATACTTTGCGGAACAAGGTTGAGGGGAATTTAGTCAACACAATCCTGGAATGTCTAGATAGGAATAAATTAAACCTAGAGGTCAATAGAGGTCATTTACAGACTGTTGACCAGAAAGGGCAAGGGAAATGTGAAAGAGTGGGATTCCTACCTCCGTGTACAAATACACTCTCCTGCCCCAGCTTCGACCAGCCTGGTTCTATCCCAGGACAGGCATTGCTGTGGTTAGGAGTTTATATGCTGACTCCTGACCCCTGGTTTTGGTACTTAATAGCTATGTGACCTTGAGTGGGGTATTCAAGTTTGGTGCCTTAATTTTCTCATTTGCAATGTAAGGTAGTTGCGAGGATTATGAGCTAATATCAAATGCTTCGAACAGTGCCTGGTGTATAATAAATGTTCAGTAATGATAGCCCCCAGTATGGGGCATCTCTTGCCTACTACTATAATATCCTCTCAGCCCGGACTCTCCACCCCGCCACTGCTTGGTGACAGTTCCAGGCAGGTTTTGACAGGCTTTCCCCAGACACAGTGGCACGGCGCTGCACTTGGGCCAGAGACCTGTACCTTTTGCTTTTAGCCCTGAAGTCTCTCGGATGCCACAGCGTGGGATACCCTTGGGAACCTGCTTGGCGTTCAGTTTCTCAGCCCAGAAATGTAGAGGAGATAATCCAGTGAACCATCTTTGACCTGAGAAAGGGAGATGAAAGATAAATGTTTCCCTTTTTGCCCATAGGTAGGCAGTTCAGAAATGTGTTTTATGAGATTCTCAGAAGGTTTGGTGGAATTAAGCATCACAGAGGAGGCCAACCCCTTGTATAAAGTTTCGTTCCTTCTTGCTTCCCTCGTGTTGTCCTCTGCTCCTGCTCACTGGGGCCCCACTCCCAGATCAACTACACGCCCTCAAGCCTCCATGTCAAGCTCTGCTTTCAGGGAAACCCAGGATAAGACACCACTGTTTTTAATTTTCTGGGCTGTGACTTTGAAAAACGTGTATCCAGTCATCCCTGCGTTACGTCCATTTCCAGATGGCCTTGTCTCTTGACTTATCCCAATGACCTTGACCCTCATTCCCTGGCACTGCCAATCTCACTCCTTTTATCAGTTCCTTAGGGTCTACTGCCTCCTGCAAACCCTCACTATCCCACAGAGAACTCTCCGCTCAAGCTGCGGCCCAGTTTCTCAAGAGAGGCGTCTGCTTTTGCTGCCTGCATGCCCTCGGCTCTCCTTCTGTCCCCAGCCCCCCGTGGTGTGGTATCTGTCTCCACTGCTCTGAAGCCGTTCTCACAGGGGACCTCTCAAGTGACAACTCCAGTCACGTCAGAAGTAATGTGGAACTGTTAAGCTGTGGCAGTTGTTACATAAACTGGAATCCATTCTGCAGAGAGGTTTGTCACTAATAAGAATAAATATGATGATGTGAATTAACAGGTAATGAGCCCATGCACGATTCTAAGAATGATGGAAGCTCTCCAAGCGAAGTGCTTTCTATGAATTCTCATTTCATATTCAGAACAGGCCCATGAAATGGGAGTCGTTATCATTCCCATTGTGTAGGTGAGAAAACAGATTCAGAGAGGTTAACTCATTTGAAGACACACAGCACATACAGAGCCAGGAGTTACATCCACATCTGTCTTCCTAGAGGCTGAGCTCTTCCTCAGTTCACTAAGGCTCTCTAGCTCTGACCCTCATCCTGACACTGTCCAGACTCCTCAGCAATGAGATAGAGATTTTCTTTCATTGGTTTAAAAAGCAAGGACTCAAAGAATGCTGTTACATAGCGACAGAAAGTAGATGAGAGGTTGCTGAGGGCTGGGGCTTAGGGAGGAATGGAGAGTGAATGAGTACAGGATTTCAATTTGGGTGATGAAAATGTCCTAGAATTGATTCTGGTGATTTTTGCACAACTCTGTGAATATTCTTTAAAAAACAAAACAAAACAAAAAACCTTTGAATTCTGTACTTTAAATAGATGAATTGAATGATATGTGGATTATATCTCAATAAACCCATGGATGGAAGAAGAAGAACCCCATTAGAGGTACTTCACTTACCTGTCTGACAACCTAACACAAGATGGGTAGGAAGTGGCAGATGAACGCTGTTGCTCTTTATCAAATTCACAGCCACTAATTGTTCATAAAGTAGTGCTTAGTTTCCACTCATGTGCACTTGTGGGGTGCAGGACTTGGAGTTCCAAGAGGTGTTGCCTTTCAGGTTATTGCTGAGCAGGCATTAGCTAGGATGCTTGCAAGTAGCTCTGGGTGCAACCAGACTCTTCTGTCACTTGCAAAAAATAAATAAATAAATAATGAAGATAATCACCTCCCTGAAAGAAAGCAGCATGGTTCATTTGAATGCCTGCCAGTGATGGTAATGGCCTTGATTAGAGGACCATATCCAGATGTCTCCAGGCAGTTTCGGTGACCACGTGGCCTCTAGTACATGCTCATGGTTCTAATTCTCAAAAATGAATGGGAAAAGAGGGCAGAGTAATTCAGTCCCACCACCAGAGTGTGGCTCATTGCCTTCTAGTAGGTGTTGATTGTGGGGAAGCCACATGATAGAGAGGACAGCTTTCAACTTTGAAAAAATTGGACTCAAAAGGAGCCTTGGCTCACCAGAGGGAGGGGCAGCAAGCACAAGAAAGATGACTAGGTGGGCAAGACCATTAACTATCAGCTTCTGCTGGCCCTATTACTTCAATATCTTGATTAATTTCTCCCTAAACATCTGAGCAGAGGCAAATGTCTGACTTCTCTCCACCTGTGACCTTCCTAACTCACGATGTCTCAGGGGTGCCGTCCCATCCTAAACAGCCTCTCTCCCCAGCAGTTTTCCTTCTTACAAAATCAGATCAGATACCTATAGCAGCACAAAAGGGCAATATCAATCGTGTGTGAAGGGACTTTCTTTCTCAGCCTTCCCCTACACCCCTGGCTCATGAGGAAGAGAATCCCAGAATTATAGGTAGTGTTCTCCCTACTTCCTTCTCCTCTAGATAGGAAAGAAAGCCTTGTAAATCTACATAATAAAGGATGGAGAAAGGGCTGAAGGGAATATTGTGGGAGGGGCAAGCTAGATACTCAAGGTGGTGGGGGGATGAGGGTATGCAGGGAGTGGTATGGCCGCGTGGCGAGGCCCGCAGAGAACAAAGGAAGGGATGTTGTGCTATACTACAGCAGTCCCCCTATATTCCTGAGCTTTGGAAGATAAAAATAAGGGATCTGAGCTCTCAATATTTGCTGGGATGTGGGTCCGTCAGGTCTTTGCCTGACACACTGCCCTGAGACTGACTGGATGTGTCCACTTAGAGCACCCTTTTGATCTATTTCTTGGGGAATTTTTTTTTTTAAAGATTTTAATTTATTTGGGCGCCTGAGAGGCTCAGTCATTAAGCGTTTGCCTTTGGCTGGGGTTGTGGTCACAGGGTCCTGGGATTGAGCCTCACATCAGGCTCCCTGCTCGGCGGGGAGCCTGCTTCTCCCTCTCCCACTCCCCCTCTTTGTGCTCTCTCTCTCTCTCTCACTGTGTCTCTCTCTCTCATGGAGCATGGGGGTGGGAGGGAGAAACAGGCTCCCCACTGAGCAGGGAGCCCGATGTGGGGTTCAATCCCAAGGACCCTGAGATCATGACCTGAGCTGAAGTCAGACGCTTGAACAACTGAGCCACCCAGGTGCCCCCTTTTGATCTGTTTTAAAAGCATTTGATGGTGCATTTAGACAGCAAGCAGAGAGTTTTAGAATCCTGGGGACAAAATATAAGGACACTGTCCTTTCCCTAAATGGAAGCAGTTTCTCCTTGGTGTGCTGATTTTCAAAATCAGTGAGATTGAACAGGACTAATAACAGCTTGCTTTATGAAGTGCCACCTAAATGGATAAAACTTTTAGAATGGACGTTGAGTAAGTAAACAATGGTATTCTGTTGGAGAAGAGTTTCCGATTCCTCATTGCATAGGATTTCTTAAAGTCCTTTTGTGCCGATTTCTATTAATAGAGGAATTCTTGACTTAGAGAAGGTCTAGCACGAAACCTTGACCCATTTCCTAGGTCTGGAATGCTAAGCAGGTCAGTTAACCTCTCTGGTTTTCCCTTTTTTACATGGATAAAGAAGACAAATCTTTCACCTGCCTTTCCCATAACATTATTACTATATTTATTTTATATGTATCTACTATATATAAATATATTTATCATATGTAAAAGAGAAAGGAATAAAATCTACTGCATTGTCCTGCATAAGGAACTTTATCCCCATCTTATAGATGAGCTAGTTGGCTCACTCACTTAGTCATAAATACCTAGGATGTGGCAAGACTGGGGTTCAAATCCACCTGTCTCCTTTCAAAGTTTCTTTTTCCAGAGGCCATTGTCCCTGATAGTAAACAGTGACATATTCTACATGGCACAGTGTTATTTAATTGGCCCAGTTTTCGCTCAGCAATTTCTTCTTTATCTGAAGTTTTGTGTTGTAATCAGGAGTGTTGTCTCTTTAACCATAATCGCTACCATGTTGCTTCTGCAATACGATTTTTCAATAGCTCTGCTTTAACGTCTTAAGTCTTCAAAGCTCTACACCATCTACAACCAGCTGATACAGTCCTTGTGAAAATTCAAGTGGAATTTTGCCCCTTGAGTAGGGTCGCATTGTTCACCTTCCCTTCGATAACTCCCATGCCCTAAATGATCGAACAGCTTCTTTGTAAACTCGAGTTTGCAGTGCGAGTTGACTACAGAATAATAGCATATTTATAGAAGCTAAACATTTCTTTATTCTTTTCCTTTTTTTTTTCCTTCTTTCTTCCTTTTTGTCCAAAGACAAAATAGTATTTGGAGAAATCAAAGTCCTTATTTGGCTCTAGGTAATCTTTAGGCATTATCTATACACAGGTTCTACATGTTCGTCATAACCTAAAATAGCTGATAAGAAAACGTTGGTGATGATTCTATCAGTTGCTGGGTATTATCTACCCGCAACTCAACCTCAGTTAACAAGCAAAACTCTGATTCCTTCTGCAGCTAACTTAAGTATTCCATTAAAAAGTGAAAATGTATTCAAATTAAAACACCCTTTAGATTTAAAAGAAGAAAATGAGGGGAGGCAGGAAAACTTTGAAGAGGACCAGGAAGAGATGCATCAGTAATGTCTCTGGCAGCTATCACGTTCTCCAACTGGCCTGACGGCCAAAGATGAAATAGAAATTTCTTTATCAAACAGGAATACGAAGGAGGGCTGACCTTTGATCAAATGTCTGTTTGTAGTTTTGACAAGAAAATTTGCATGAAAAAAAAAGTATGCTGGACACTTACTACATGAAAAAGTTAAGTTCCCACAATGTAAAGGAAGCCAGAGGTCAAACTTCTTAAACGCCTGTCAGATAAAAGCTAGATGTCTTCCCCTGCATGCGTGAGAAGTTTTCCAAGCTGCAGAAAGGTTTTAAGGAGGACAAGTGAATTATTTCTGTTCTGTGTTTCGCCACAAAGTACTTCCCATCTTCTCAGGCTCGAGTTTGGGCCAAGAATTTTTCCTTTTACACATATTAGGAATTGAGACAGAAAAAAGCAAAAATGTAAACATAAACATTGTCTAAAACATCCTTAGAAACACCCATCTCTGCACTGACTAATTACCTTGAACTCAGACACTAAATATTATTTGCTAGAAAACAATTCTTGATCAATGATTCCAAGTAAAGCATAAATACTGGAACATCTCTCCGTATGAAAGAAATAGGGGGAAAGCAAACTAAAGTCCACACAATCAATACATTTAGCCTGCCATATCTGTCAGAGGTTTTCTTAAAAACAGCTTTATTGAGATATAATTCACATGCCAAAAAAATTACACTTCTAAAGTGTAAAATTCAGTGGTTTTTAAAGTGTGTTCACAGAGTACAACTATGACCACTACTTTCAGAACATTTCATAACCTCAAAAAAATTGTTGATTTCAAGATTATGTGGGCTATTCTGGGTTCCTTGCATTTCCACATGAACATTAGGATCTCTTTGTCCATTTCTGCAGAGGTAACAGCTGCCATTTTGATAGGGATTCAAATGGATTTGTGGATCGATTTGGAAAGTCTTGACATCTTAGTAGTAAGTCTTATGATCCATGAACATGGGATATGTTTCCATTAGGTATGATGTTAGCTGTTGTTTTTCCATTGATAGCATTTATCATATTGGGGAAATCCCCTTCTGTTTCTAGTTTGTTCAGTATTTTATCCTGAAAGTGTGTTGGAATTTTGTCAAATGTTTTCCTATGTTTTTTGAGATGATCATGTGAGTATTGTCTTTATTCTATTAATATGGTGTATTACACTGATGTTTCACATGTTAAATTAATCTTCCATCCCTGGGGGATAAACTGCACTTTGTTATGGTGTATAATCCTTTTTATATCTTGCTGGGTTAGGTTTGCTAGTATTTTTCTGAGGATTTTTCCATTTTTAAATCATAAGGGATATTGGTCCATAGTTTTCTTTTCTTGTTCATATCATTGTCTGGTTTTGGTATTAGGGTAATAATGGCCACATAAAATGAGGTGGGGTGTGTTCCCTCCTCTTCTATTTTTTAGAACTGTTTGTGAAATATTAGTGATAATTCTTCCTTAAACATTTGATAGATTTCACCAGTAAGACCATCTGAGCCTGAGTTTTTCTCATAAAATTGTTGGATTATTAATTCTCTCTCTTGTTACCTAGGTCTTCAGATTTTCTATTGCTTCAGTTTTGGTAGTGTGTGTCTTCCTAGGAATTTTCCTATTTCATCTAAGTTACCTAACTTGACGGTGTAAAATTATTCATAGTATTCCTTTACAATTCCTATTATTTCTCTAAGAGTGGTAGTAATGTCCCTCTTTTATTCCCAATACAGTATTTTGAGTCTTTTCTCTTTTTTCTTGGCTAGTCTAGCTAAAGGCTTGTCATTTTTGCTTGTTGTTTTAAAGAGCCAACTTTTGGTTTTGTTGATTTGTTGTTTATCCATTCTCTGTTTCATAAATTTCTACTTTAATCTTTATTAATTACTTCCCTCTGCTTGTTTTATTTTTTTTTTAGATTTTTCTCAAGATAAAGGCCAGATTACTGATTTGAGACTTGCCTTCTCTTTTAATAAGGTGTATACAGTTATAAATTTCCTTCTAAGCACTTCTTTACCTGCATTTAATAAATTGTTGGGTTTTTACTTTTGTTCTTCTGAAAGTATTTTCTAATTTTCCTGTGATTTCTTTAACCCATTCACTATTTAAGACTATGTTGTTTAGGGCGCCTGGGTGGCTCAGTTGGTTAAGCAACTGCCTTTGGCTCAGGTCATGATCCTGGAGTCCCGGGATCGAGTCCCGCATCGGGCTCCCTGCTCAGCAGGGAGTCTGCTGCTCCCTCTGACCCTCCCCCCTCTCATGCTCTCTCTATCTCATTCTCTCTCTCAAATAAATAAATAAAATCTTTAAAAAAAAAAGACTATGTTGTTTAATTTCCACATATTTATGAACTTCCAAAATGTCCTTTTCAGATTTTGTTATGGCCTAACATATGGTTAGTCCTGGAAATATTTCATGTGCTTTCCAGAAGAATGTATGTTCTTCTGTTCTTGGGTGAAATGAACGGTGTCTGATAGTTCTAATTTGATTTATAGTGTTGTTCAAGTCTTCCTTTTCCTTCTCTCTCTTCTTCCTAGCTGTTTTATTCATTGTTGAAAGTGAAAAGCTAAAGTCTGCACTATTATCATGGAATTATTCATTACTCCCTTCAGTTCTGTCAGTTTTTGTTTCACATATCTCGAGGCTCCTTTGTTAGATGCATATATGTTTACAATTGTTATGTATTGCTGATTAACTGATCACTTCATTATTATAAAATGTCCTTTGTCTATAGTAATATTTTTTTAAAGACTTTATTTGAGAGAGAAAACACAGGAGCAAGCATGGTGGGGGTGGGTATGTGTCAGGGGTGATGGGGGGAAGGGAAAGGGAGAAGCAGGCTCCCAGCTGAGCAGGGAGCCTAATGCAGGACTTGATCCCAGGATGCCAGGGTCATGACCTGAGCTGAAGACAGACGCCTAACCGACTGAGCCACCCAGGTGTCCCTATAGTAACATTTTTGTCATGAAATTTTTTGTGTGATATTAAACACTGATATTGGGGCACCCAGGTGGCTCAGTCATTAAGCGTCTGCCTTCAGCTCAGGTCCCAGGGTCCTGTGATCTAGCCCCGCATTGGGCTCACTGCTCAGTGGGGAGCCTGCTTCTCCCTCTCCCGCTCCCCCTGCTTGTGTTACCTCTCTCACTGTTTCTCTGTCAAATAAACAAACAAACAAACGAATAGTGATATTTAATGCTATAACCACAACAGTGTTTTTTGAACTCTGAGTCTTTTTTTTTTTTTTTTAAGATTTATTTATTTGACAGGGAGAGACACAGCGAGAGAGGGAACACAAGCAGGGGGAGTGGGAGAGGAGAAGCAGGCTTCCCGCAGAGCAGGGAGCCTGAGGCGGGGCTCGCTCGATCCCAGGACCCTGAGATCATGACCTGAGCCGAAGGCAGACGCTTAACAACTGAACCACCCGGGTGCCCCAACAGTGTTTTTTGATTAACGTTATCTTGGTATATCTTTTTTCTTCCTTCTGCTTTCAACCTATTCATTTTTTGAATCTAAAGCCTTTCTCCTATAAGCAGCATACAGATGGATCATAATGTTTTTTGTCCAATATTCCTGTTCCTCTGTTCCTGTTTCTGCCTTTTGATAAGAGTGTTCATTTATATTTAATATCATTACTGATACAGTGGGATTTACATCTGTGATTTTCTTACTCTCCATATGTTTTATGTCCTTTTATACCTCACTGTTTCTCCATTAATGACTTATTTTGTGTTAAGTAGATATTTTCTAGTATACCATTTTAATTTTTTATTTCTTATATGTTTTACTTAATTTTCTTGTGGTTGCCCTGACAATTATAATTAACATCTTAGCTTACAAAAATCTAGTTTGGAATAATAAAAATTTAATTTCAGTAGCATACAACATTTTGCTCCTTTATAGCAGCATTTCCTCCCTGCTCCTTTGTGTTATTATTGTAATACAAATTACATCTTTATACATGATAAGCCAATCAACACACTTTTATAATTCATTCATGACTATCTTCTATATTCACCTATGTAGTTAGGTACTCTCTATTTCTTCATGAAGGTTCAAGTTGCTGTCTGGTATCCTTTCTATTCAGCCTGAAGTACTCCCTTTAATATTTTTTTGTAGGTCTATTAGCAAGGAATTCTGATATTTTAAAAAATCTGATAATGTCTTCATTTCTTTTTTAAAGGATAATTTTGTTAGATATGGAATTCCTGGTTGACGGTCTTTTTCTTGCATCACTTTGAATTTGTCTTCTCACTGCCTTCTGGACTCCGTTGTTTTGGATGAGAAGTCAGCTATTAATATTGAGAATCTTTTATTTATGATGAATCACTTCTCTTGCTACTTTCAATGTTGTGTTTTTTTTTTTTGCCATTATCTTTTGAAAATGTATGTTTTTCACTTTTGTCATTGGCTTTTGACAGACCAAAGTGTGGATGTCTTTGAGATTATTTTATTGAGAATTCATTGAGCTTCTAGGATGTATAAACTAACATTCTTTATCAAACCTGGGAAGTTTTCAGCCATTGTTTTTTCAGATATTCTTTCTATCTATTTCTTTCTTTTCTCTCTTTAAAGGATTCCCATTATGCATGTATTGGTACACATGGCAGTATGCTACAGTTCTCTGAGACTCTGTTAATTTTTCATTATTTTTCACTTCTCTTCCTTGACTAGGTAATGTGAATTGACTTATCTTCATGTTTGTTAATTCTTTTTTCTGCCAAATCATATCTGCTGTTGAATTCCTCTAGTGATTTTTTTTTTAATTTGTTCTTGTACTTTCCAACTATTTGTTTCTTTGTTTTTTATAATTTCTATCTCCTTATTGATAATTTCTGTTTAATAGACATTATCCACATACTTTCTTTTAGTTCTTTAGATACTGTGTTTACTTATTTGGATTGGCCAATTTAAAGTTTTTGTCTTGTAAATACAATATACTTCCTAGAAACTGTTTTTAGTGACTGGTTTCCCACCCCACCCCACCCCGCCATTTATAGGCCATACTTTTCTGTTACTTTATATGTCTCTTAATTTTTTTGTTCTTCTGGATGCTTTGAAGAATGTAATATGGCAACTCTTTTCAGAGTTTTTGGCTGTTGCTAACTGTTGTTCTTCCTGTTGTTGCTGTCGAGTAATTTTGGAAACTAATTCCATAAAGTTTGTATTCTTTGTTGTGCATGGCCCCTGAAATTTCTCTCAGTTAACTTAATAGTTAGTGATTAGAGAGAAATTCTCTTAACTTCTTGAAACAAACAAGTCCCTCAGCCTTTGCTGAGAGGCTCTGTATGCTTGTTGGGGCATGCCTTTAATGCTCTAGCAAGCAGTGTACAGCCTTGCTTGAGCCTTCACTTCCTGTTTGTGAAGAGCCTCAAGGTCAACTGGAGATGAGAGAATAGGGTCTTCTGAGGTCTTTTCTGTGCACAAGTCAGCCTCAAACATATATGTGGCCTTCTAGATCTCCTGGAAGTATATTGGAACTTTTTAAAACCCCCAGTGGACATTGCCTTTTACATTTTTTGGTCATTCTTTTCTTTGCTCCAACTGATATCTTCACCTCAGAGAGCTGTGATGTTGAACAATTACCACTGATTGTTTCAACAAATGCTTCAGGGAAAACGCTGTTTGCATTAAGCAAGCTCTGAGTCAGGTCAAATAAATAAGAGCCCTGCAAGTGGGGATTCTCAGGGAGCTGCCAGGCAGGTCAAATAAAGAAAATTCTCCAGGAATGAGGCTTTGGGGGAGCTCTAAACCTTTCTTTTCCTCTCCAGTGACTGCTATGCTACAGATTTTCACAGCTACCTTACTTGTGAGGCTGTTGATTTTCAAGGGTACCATGGAACTGGGCTGAGGTGGGGGTGAGATGAAACAAGATAAAATGTTCTTCCTGAGCATCCAGCATTCTCCTTGCATAAATGCTCTTTGAATTTTTGCAAGCCTTTGGTTAATTTCCAAAGTTCTGAAAAGTTGATTTTGAACATTTTTTGCCAGTGTTCTCATTGCTTTTATAGATGAGCAGATTTTCAGAGGCATTTACTCTCCATCATTATAGAAGTTCTTTATACAGGTTATTTTTTAAATGGAGAATTGAAGCAACTACGTTTTTGTTTTAGCATAATTATGCAGGTGCTCCTATTTTTACAGTCTGAAACCAGTTGGTCCAACAGATGCATTCAGAGGCCAAACAAAGGAAGTGATTCATGAGGACCCAGGCCCTTCTCTGACAGAATAGGACCACTTCTTGTTGGATTAAGAAAAGACTCAATTGTGAATAGAAAGCTTAGTGACTTCTAATGATTTTAAAGCAGGGGCAGGTTGCTAAATGCTCCCTAATGCCTGCCTTCCCCATGGGCAAGAGTGTTCTTTAGCAAATCCAGCTCCAGATAGCAAGATACTCAGCACTCACGGGCTCGATCATTGGCACATGATTAGTTTCTGTGCCTTTTCTTAAAGTAAGAAAATCACTAAGTATCTGGAAAAAAGGTATGGATTGTAACTCTTAGGGAATTTAACATCTTTTAAGGAGAAAGAATATATTTTGTCTTCATCTAAAGTATAATGAAACCAATCCTGAGTTGCTATTAATTTGAATTGTTATGGGGACTTTTCTAAGAAAAATAATGTGAGAATGTAAATACTGAGAATCTTGTTTATGGATTAATTTTAAGATTTGTCCAGTAACATTTGGGAGATTTAGGTTTTCTCTAAAGGAAAAATACATTTTATGCATTTATAAGCAACCACAAGTTTCTTAAAGAATAGCCAGAATTTTGTTTCATTTTGGTTTTTGTTTTTTAAATGGAGCAGAAAGTAAATGACTTGAATGACTTTGAAAGGAAAGAGGGTGTAAAACACAAGGTGGTAGCATTCACAGTACAAAAAAAGTGGAAAAAAAAAAAAACAGATTTACTGAAATGTGTGACAAAGACCTGAATAGCCAAAAGGGGTTATAAATCACTGTACACAGATCACTGTCATTGAAGAATTCCATCAATTGTAGAAATACAAAAATATCTTAAATAGAAACCTGAATAGGTTTCCAAGTTGGGAGACTTGGTACCAGCTTCTAAAAGAAGAAGGGCATTCAAAAATAGAACACCATCTTTGCCTTATTTAATTTCTAAAATAGAAAGTAGCAAGGTAAGAAGAGATTTGTTTCAGCCAGTGGTATTCAGGGCTGATGTAAAGTGGGCCATTATAAGGGGTGAGGGAGCACTCTCGGTGGTATGGGATGCCCAAAGCTTGAGGAACTACGTAGCTATGACACCTGATTACCCTTTTCTGACTTCTGATCCAGGATCTATTATGATGGTCTAATTATAGAACTCATTGCTAATGGTTGAAGAAATACATCTGAATTATTTGGAGTAAGAGCATCAGTATTTAAGTACAATGCCATTTACAAAAGCACATTGTGTTTCATAATACCTTGGAACTTAAACATGACTGCTAAGAAACAGATACATTTTCATAAGCCCAGATGGCTTTTCCCTCTCCTTCCACCCACTGCTCTCTCCATATTGCTAGGAATCTACTCTCCTATCTTTAACTGGATTATTTTCCACGTATTCTTGGTATTTCTTTGTGCATTATCTGCTTTCCTTTTGATTTTTACTCCTAGTTTTATCCCTGAATTCATTTTCAATATATTTGATTTACTTTATCCTGTAGTAGCCTTATCAGAAGTCCTCATGGTTCTAATCCTTCTGTTTTGCTTTTGTTGTGGTTTTTGTTTGTTTGTTTGTTTGTTTGCTGATTCTTGCTCAGGATGGGTCATTTTTTCTTATGTTTTGTTAGATATAATTGTGTATTTGTATTATCTGGGGCTTGTTTTATGTATGTAAATTCCAGGTAGTGGCCTGGGTAATCGAAGTGTTGTTTCAGGGTGGGTTTTATGGTCCCTTCTCAGGCAGACCAGGAATATCACTGGACCATACAAGTTTCTATTATTTTCTCAGTTGGGAGGGTTCCTATTATATTTGAGTCATATACAATTTGACTCTAAAGCCACAAGGAGTGCAAATTCAGACTTCTGATTTATCTCAGGAAACTTTAATTTTACTTTTTCCCAGGTAAAGCCAAGATACAGAAATATGGTCACTTCCCTGGGCGGGGGTGGAGATAATTTGTCCTGTTTGCATCAGAATTATACTATTGGAGGGCCCAGTTGTATTGAGAGTCCTGCTTCTCTCTCCCTTCCTTCTCAGGTCCTAGGTCTCATTTTCTGTTCTTACAGCATTAACAGCCACACTGAGAGCTCTTAGTAGTCCAGGAATCTTTCAGGGCTGGTGCAGAATCATCTCCCTTGCAGGGCAGTTTGATACTCTGGACTGTGTGTTGTTTATTCTTTCAAATTGGGGATTTGCCTCTCTTTCTTATAGTTTGAACCATACTCTAACAATTTGTTAGTTCTGGCAGCTGTGACAAAATAATATAGACTGGGTGGCTAAACAACATTTTATTTCTCCTATTTCTGGAGGCTGGGAAGCCCAAGATTCAGTGTCTCGTGAGGGCCAACTTTCTCATTTGGAGTTGGCCACTTTCTCATTGTATGACAACATCATTCCCATTCCTCACAATGCAGAGAGAAAACTTGGTCTCTTCCTCTTCTTATAAGGACATTAAGCCCATCATGGGGGCTCTAGCCTTATGACTTCATCTAAACCTGATTACCTTCCAAAGATACCACTTGCAAATACCATCACATTGGGGATTAGGGCTTCAACATATGGATTTTGAGGGGGACACAGACATTCAATCTGTAACACAAGTTATATTGTTTTTTTATTCACTAACTCTAGACACACTAGCTGAGTGTACCATCGGGCCAGCACAATAAGTTTCCTGGGCTCCCACTTACTCCTCATGCCAACAGGCAGCATACATGTAGATGATGATTCCCAGAGTAACCACATCCTTTGTGCAAGATTTAAGGGGTCTCAAATCTCCCTTCTTCTTAGATGGTTCATTTTAATTTTAAAATCACACATTAAAGTTCAGTGAGGTTATAGAAAACAAGATCAAAATATAAAAATTAATTGTATTTCTATCCACTAACAATGAATCCAAAAATGAAACTAAGAAAACAGTTTCATTTACAATAGAATCAAAAAGAATAAAAATGTCTAGGAATACATTTACCAAAAGGAGCATAAAACTTGTACACTGAAAGCTACAAGAAATCATTCAAAGAAATTCAGAAAGATCAAAGGAAATGGAAAAAACTTCTAGGTTCATGGAAAAAAGAATATTGCTCAAGTAGTAAACTGATCTATAGATTGACTGGCATTCCTATCAAAATCTTAGCTGCCATTTCTGCAGAAATTGCTAGACTTATTCTAAAATTTGCCTAAAATGCAAGGACTCAGAATAGCTAAAACAATCTTCAAAAAGATCAAAGTTAGAGAACTCACATTTCATAATTTCAAAACTTACTATAAAGATACAGTGTTTGAGGTGTATAGGTGGCTCAGTTGGTTAAGTGTCCAACTTTTGGTTTCAGCTCAAGTCATAATCTCAGGATTATGAGATGGAGCCCTGCTTCAGGCTCTACACTCAGTGTGGAGTCTGCTTGAGACTCTCTCTCCTTCTTCCTCTCCCTCCCCCTCTGCCCTTCCCCTCACTCATAAATGTGCTTTCTCTCTGTCTCTCAAACAAAAAAAGCTAGTGTTCAAGACAGTGTGCTGTTTCATCAGGATAGACATATCGATCAATGGAATACAATTGAAATCTAGAAACAAACCCTTTCATTTATGGTCACTTGATTTTTGACAAAGGTGCCAAGAAAATCTTTTCAACAAACTGTGCTGGAACAGTTGAATATCCACATATAAAAGAATGAAGTTGGACCCTTTCCTCACATAATACATAAAAATTAAATCAAAATATATGATATGCTAAAATTTAAGAACTTTAAAAAAAACTATAGGAGTAAATCTTTAAGACCTTGTATCAGGCAATGGTTTCTTAGATATGTCATCAAAAACACAAGTAACTGGGTGTTATATGTAACGAATGGATCATTGAACCCTACATCAAAAACTAATGATGTGTTATATGTTGGCTAATTGAACATAATATAAAAAATAAAATAAAAATAAAACTTTCCTTGAGGAAAAAAAAAATAACCACAAGTAACAAAAGAAAAAATAGATAAATACAACATCAAAATAAAAAATAGTTGGGCTTCAAAGGACATTATGAAGAAAGTGAAAATATAACCCACGGAATGGAAAAAAATATTTGCAAATCATGTATCTGATAAGAGACTTGCATCAAGAATATAAAAAGAGCTCTTACAACACAACAATACAACTGAATAACCCAATAAATACCCTTTGCCCCAAAATGGGGCATTTATAGACATTTCTCCAAAGAAACATGTAATTGGACAATAAGTACATGAAAAAGTGCTCACTATCATTAAACATTAAGGAAATACATTTCAAAATGATAATGAGATATCACTTTATACTCACTAGAATGGCTAAAATAAAAAAGACAATAACAAGTATGAACAAGGATGTGAAGAAATTGGAACCTTCACATGTAGCTAGCAGGGATTGTAAAATGGTGCCACTACTTTGGTAAAGAGTTTGGCAGTTCATCAAAAAGTTAACATAGACAGGGGTGCCTGGGTGGCTCAGTCGTTAAGCGTCTGCCTTCAGCTCGGATCATGATCCCAGGGTCCTGGGATCGAGCCCCACATTGGGCTCCCTGCTCGGTGAGAAGCCAGCTTCTCCCTTTCCCACTCCTCCTGCTTGTGTTCCCACTCTTGCTGTCTCTCTCTCTGTCAAATAAATAAATAAAATCTTAAAAAAAAAAAGTTAACATAGAGTTTCTATATGACCTAGCAATTCTACCCCTAAATATAGGCCCATGATAAATAAAAATAATCACCTATGGTTGATTTTTTACAGCAGCATTATTCATAATAGCCAAAAAGCAGAAACAACCCAAATATTCATTAACTGAAAAAAAGGTAAATAAAGTGTGTTGTATCCATATAATGGAATATTATTCAGCCACGAAAGGAATTAAGTGTTGATACATGCTGCAATGTGGATGAACCTTAAAAACCTTATGCTAAGTGAAAGAAGACAAGCACAAAGGTCTGTATTGTGTGAATCCATTTATACAGCATCTTCAGAATAGGCAGATCTATATAGATTGAAAATAGATTAGTGGTTGCCATGCTCTAGCAGGAGGGCAAGAGGGGGAATGACTGCAAAAGGGTACTAAGTTGCTTTTGGGCCTTATGAAAATGTTCTGGAATTAGATAGTGATAGTGGTTGCACAACTCTATGAATGTGCTAAGAACCACTGAATTGTACACTTGAAAAGAATGAATTTTAGGGGCGCCTGGGTGGCTCAGTCGTTAAGCGTCTGCCTTCGGCTCAGGTCATGATCCCAGGGTCATGGGATAGAGCCCCGCATCAGGCTCCCTGCTCAGCGGGAAGCCTGCTTCTCCCTCTCCCACTCCTCCTGCTTGCGTTTCCTCTCTCGCTGTCTCTCTGTCAGATAAATAAATAAAATCTTTAAAAAAAAAAAAAGAAAAGAATGAATTTTATAATATATGAATTATATCTCTATGAAGTGCTCTTTTAAAAAAATCACACATAACTGTACATTTAGAAAATAAAGCTGAAGATTAACACAGCTAGCAATGCCACAATTTAAACAGTCTCCTGGGAAAATTTAATGTGCTTTCTGCTTGCATTTTATTACATGTACATTTTATTATTTATAATTTACATATACATTTAAATTTAAGTTTTTATTTAAATTACATTTAACTTTTTATTCCATTTATTTTCACTTTACAGTAGTCATGAATGATTTTTTTTTTCATCCTGGTCTTGATAATTGCTATTGACAATAGCCACTTAATTTTCACAAGTGGAGATACCACGTTTTACTTGACAGTTCCTCTATTTGCCATTTGATTTGTTTCTGTTTCTTTGCTGTTATAAAAATGCAGCAATACATATACTTGTGTATATAGTTTTTCTCAGTATATGGATTATTTCTTTAGAGTAGTTTTTAGAAAAAGTGTTAATGCTGTGTCAAAGGCTATGAACATTTCCTAATGCTTGGTGAATATTGCCAAATTTTCTTCAAAAAGAGTTTTTCTGTCATTCCATAAAGTATTGTGTAGCCAAGTAACTCTCTGTTACCTCTAACATTATGTCCAGAGGACTTTTTGTAGACCCCACACATTCAGATTTATCAAAGGCCTTGAAGAAGTTGGCCATGTGCCATTAAGAGGGTGAGAACAACCATGAAATTGGTTATGAACAGGTGCATTGCACAATTGATTATCCAAGCTTTAGATTCTTCCATAATTAATCATGGGCTCTTCACAGGAGTCATGTTGCAGAAGAGCTTACCACTTAACAGAGCCAGGAAAACACATGGTACCAGGAATTAGGAAGTGATGGAGGATAAAGATGCACAGAGGCAGAGAAAACAGTTTGGAATGTTGTTTCAGAACAAGTCAGTTCCCATGAGCCTGGGAACTTCATATCATAGCAATCCCCTGAATTGCTTCCTGTTGGTAAACAGCATTTAAATCATTAGAATAGAAGCCTATTCTGTTAAGGGATTCTTAGTTGCAGGGAACCAGATTCTTTCGTGCTAGGTCCTTATAGATTTTGGAAGTCACCTTTGGAAAACACCTACCCCACCCATAGCCAAGAGTTTTCTACAAGCTGTTTTCATAAAGGAGAGTTTGGTTATGGACTTAAGTATTCCACCTGGCCATGCATATCAAATGGCGGCTCACAGGCTTCTTTGAGGCTAAGAAAGAAGCCATTTTCTTATTTCTTTCGATGCAAAACTGAGTCTAAGACCCAATTCTAGGTGGTCCACCAAAAACAAATGGTGGTGTCAAATTGAACAACTGGCATCTTTTGCAACATGAGCTCTTAGGGAGAGAAGACTAAGGCAAATTACCAACTGGCATAGCATTCTAATTTTTGACGGATGTATGATTCACAGTTTTTCATTTCCACATACCCACACCCTTGCTTCACTCTTGGATACATAATTTATGTGCTTAGTTCATAGTTCACATTGGTGAAGTCTCCAGGGTGAATTCAGATAGAGTTTTGATTGATCTCCAAAGTAGTTATATTCTCTTATGTCTCTCTGACTCAGTCCTGGAAAAGTCTACATTTCTACCATAAATGTGAAGACAATTTGACTGAGTTATTTCTTCTGTATCCTTAGAGTTTGAAAGTCTATGACCCATATTTTTTCTTACCATCACATCTTTTGGGGAAGGTTCTTATAAGTTATCCATTAATTCCCTTTGTATATAAGACATCTAGTCTATCATTCTTCATGTTTTCAGATTCACACTGAATCTGTATATGTGAAAATAGTCATCTGAGATTTTTCTCCAACAATCCTGTTCCATAGCTTTTTTTCCTGTCTTTCATTTCACACTTTTTTATATCTATCTCTAAAATAGAATCATTTTTAAACTCTAATATTATAACACTAATCACTAGAGTAACTTTATTTTTCATGACACCTCAACTTACTTTTTTATTCATTTATTCAACAATGTTTTTATGGAGTGCCATCCCTGCACTTTGTGGAGCACTGAGGAGCCAGTGGTAAACACAAAGAAATCATATTCCTACTTTCATGGAGCTTGTAGTCTAGAAGAGGCGACAGACAGATGAACAAAAAAGAACAAAAATTCTTTTCAAGATTTTATTTTTTTAGAATTTTTTATTAATTTGAGACAGAGAGATACAGAGAGAGAGGGAGAGAACAGGAGCAGTGAGGAGCAAACTCCCTGCTGAGCAGGGAGTCCAAAGTGGGGCTCGATCCCAGGACCTGGAGATCATGAACTGAGCCGAAGGCAGATGCTTAACAATGGAGCCACCACCCAGGTGCCCCCAAAACAAGAATTTTTTTTTTTTTTTAGAAAAAGAGAAAAATTCCAACCACCATAAATACCTGAAGGAGAGCTTTATGGTGCTGGGAGAGTGTATAAGAGGAGGACATAAGCTATGAGTCACACTTTTTGAGAAAGTGACATTGATCTGATGTGAAAGATAAATAGGGGTTACTCATATGAATGGGGGAAGGGAGATAAGAATGTTCCAGGCAGAAGAAACAATATGAGCAAACTTTATCATGAAAGCATAAAGTGTCCAAGACTCTGAACCAAGGCCAGTGCTGCTGAAGTGTATGGAGGAGGGGAGGAGTGTGGTAGGAGACAGGGTTGGTGAACAAGGAGGTGATCATATTAACATTTGTCTTCATCCTAGGAGCAGGTACATTCATTTCAATTAGAGCAGCAAATGTTGATAATATATAACCATTAGAATTATTATTTTAGCCACTGATTTTGCAATACCCAGCAGCAAGTTTGAATTTAAAAACCCATATGGTCTAAAATAGTTACTGGTATTAATCTTGCTGCTTGCATATGATCTTTCTTGAATTTGATATTGAAGGTATTTTAAAGTACCCAATAATGTTTTCTGATTTTGTGTTTTTTCTACCTAATCTTCTGTCCTAGTGGTGCCTAGCACAGTGCTTCCTGCTTAGCTGATGGTCAATAAATATTTGCAGATCGGTGAGTGAGAAAGAGTAAGTGTGAAATAGCCAGAGTCTGCTATGTGAAGAAGTCATTTAAGAGAGCCATGTTCTGGTAGTCACCCACAAATTCATTTCTGATACAACAAAAGAAAAAGAGGGTAGAATTAGGAACACTGTCTTAAATTGAAACATATTTCCCTCTATACATCATTACTACTTCTTCCATTGACTTCTGCCTTCTAAAATGATTCCCCTCTTTTTACACCAACTGTGTTGCTGTTATGTGGGTCAGGTTTGACCAATGTAATCAGAGTAGGCAGTACGCCCATCTGTTTGAAGATCTGTCCTGCCATAAGAATGTGAGAACGCTAAACATCAAACAGCACTGCAATACATCCTTCACTCCTGTGTTGGAGATAATTGTTTCCCCAGAGTGGTAGGAGGCTTTATAGTAACTCAGCTAAAACCCAAGAAACTACTTAAACTCAGTTCTGCAAACCTTTACAGAATGGTTTCTTTGTGCAAGACAATATCCTATATGAGTTGAGAGCTGCAAAGATGAAGGTGCTGCAGTTCCAGCCCCTTTGAGGAGCTCACAATTCCATGCACAAATAGAACACTAATTCAAAGCAGGTGTGATATTTACTGCAGAAACTGCACACACAGAGAGCTTTGGGAATGCATGTGAATGAACTCTTTTGATAAGGTTAACAATCAGGGTCTTAGTCCCAAACCATTTATATTTAGATCAAATTTGTTGATTCAACAACATCTGTTGAGTGACAAGTTCTGTGCTGGATGCTGGAAATATGAAGAGGGAACATTTCTTACCCTTAAGGAGCTCACAGCCTAGTGATGAAGACATAGAAATAGATTGTTATCATAAAATTTGGCAACTATGGCACCAGAGTTATGTATGTAATCCTAAAGAAGTGCAAAAAGAAGAAGCCTAAACCCAGGGTGGACTGAGGTTATTTCTCAGTAGAGTTGGTAGGAACAGAGTCCTGAGGATGAGTGAGTAAGGGGCATGTTGATAAGAAAAACTGAGAGCAGTGGGAAGAGATTGTGTAAAGACACAAAGGAGTAAAGTCTATTCTGTTTGGGGAATGAATAGTCATTCTAGATTCCAGAAGTACCGTAGTATAAGTATATAGTAGGAAGAAATGCTAGACAAATTGCTTGCAGGAGGATTTATAATCTGAACTTACAGCTGAACTTTACAGCTGACCTAGTGAATTTGGATAATGTAGGGCAACTATAAGTCACTGAAAACTTCAACCAGTGACATGACCAAATCCACATTTTAGAAGAAACGTGGAGGAGAGGGGTCTAAGGCAGGATGCAAGATGAGAGATAAAGGCATTGACCAGTTAAGAAGAGGTGAGAGCAGGGCTAGAGTAGCAGTATCAATGTGGCTGCAGACCTGTCTCCATGCAGGCAAAAGAGGAAAAGGTTTTTTGCTCTTTTTCTTTTTCTGAACTGGCTGCCAAAGTATATACAAATAAAATTAGCACTTATTACATTCCTCAGAGATTTGGTTACTGTAGTTAAACTAGACACAGTTAATTTTCTAAGGGAGCCAGGACCAAACAGTTGATCATGAGCACAGACACGTTTTCAGCTCTCATCTGCAAAATGGATATAATAATAGGACCTTACAAGTAGGGCTGGTCTGATGATTAAATGATATGATGTCTACAAGACATTTGACACTGTGCTGACCCATTGTATACACACAGTAAGAGTTAACTGTCATTCATTACTGGTTTAGGGAATAGTTAATAAGCATTGAATCTGAGCTGTCAGACACTAAGCCAAGACAGTAGAGGTAAAGTTATGAAAGGAAAGGAGTATCTGAGCTTCTTAGTCACATGGTCCTTTGGAAGAAAGTAATACATACAGAATGATTACAAGAATGGGACAAGTGCAGATAAAATGTATGAGGAAGGTGTTAAAAGTTACAGGAAAGACTATATTCACCTCTGACTAGAGGGACGAAGAACAGGAGTTTGGGGAAGAGGGCCATTTGAACCTGATCACAAAGAGTAAGTGGAAAAGGCATTCCAAACAGTTGCATAGAGCCCACCTACTCCAAATGTGTTCTTTGAACAAGCAGCATCAGCATCAGCAGCACTAAGGAATGTGTCAAAAATGCAGAATCTCAAGGCTCACAAGAGACCTACAGAATCTGGATATGAACACAATCCCCAGGTGACTAGTGTTCATATTAAAGCTTAAAAAGCAGTGCAAAGATTTAGTAATGAAAATTAACATAATGAGTACAGAATGTGTTTACTTGCTGAGTCCAAATGACCCATTTTAAAAAATCAAAACATAGCAGCTGAGAAGTTGGAGTTTTCCCCTTCCGTAATTAATCTTTTGAACCAAATTACATTTCAAAATGAACTTATGTGCCTAATTAACCAATGGATCAAATAAGTCACAAGGGAAATTAGAAAATACTTTGAGATAAATGAAAAGGAACATAACCTACCAAACTTATAGGATGCAGCTAAAGGAGTTTTTAGAGGGAAATTTATAGCTAAAAATGCCTGTAGTAATAGAGAAGAAAGTTCTCAAAACTATAACCTAACTTTCCATATTAAGACACTGGAAAGAGAAGAGCCAACTAAACATACATCAAGCAAAAAGAAGGAAATAAAAGAGATTAAAATAGAAATTAATGAAATAAAGAATAGAAAATAATGCCAAAAAATCAATGAAACTAGAAGTTGGTTCTTTGAAAAGATCAACAAAATTGATATTCCTTTAGCTAGGCTAATCTGGAAAAAAAAAAGGGGAGAGAAAAGACATGAATTATTAAAATTGGCAATGCTCAGCAAAGTACAGGGAATACAGTAGGAACACAGTAAAAAGTGTTGAATAAAAGAACAAAAAATAAGTTGTGGTGTTATAAAAATAATATTATCATAATGAATACCATTATAATGTTTGAGTTTGAAAATGATTCCATGTTAGCAGTAGGATATAAAAGTTTGAAGTGAATGAAAATAAAAGCTATGAAAAAGGATTGCTGGAGAAGAATTTCAATGGAATATATTTGGGGATCTAGAATTCTTGTTCATGGATCAGAAGACTTAATACTGTTAAGGTGGCAATACTCCCCAAATTGATCTTCAGATTTAACAAAAGTTCTATGAAACTCCCACCTGAATTTGTCTTTACAGAAATTGACAGATTCATCCTAAAATCCATGGGGAAATGAAAAAGATACAGAATAGTCAGAACAATCTAGAAAAAGAAGAGCAAAGCTGTAGAAGTTATAGTTTCCAATTTCAAAATTCATTAAAGTCTATAGTATTGTGGTACCAGCCTAAGATAGATCAATAGAAGAAAATTGAGAATCCATAAATAAACCCTTATATTTATGATAAAGTGATTTTTGACAAGAGGGACAACAGGAAAAATAAAAACAGTCTTCTCAAAAAAAGGTGCTGGTACAAATAGATATCTACATCCAAAAAAATGAAGTTGGACCCCTTTCTCACACTGTACATAAAAATGAACTCAAAATGGATCATAGACTGGGGTAAAAGAGCTAATTCTATAAAACTGCTAGAAGAAAACATAGGAGTAAATCGTCATGACCTTGTATCAGACAACATTTTTTTTTTCTTTTTGATATGATACCAAAAGCACAATTGCAAAAAAAAAAAAAGATGAACTGGACTTCATTAAAATTAAAAACTTTTATGCTTCAAAGGACACCATTAAAAAGTGAAAAGACAATCCAGATAATGAAAAAATATACTTACAAAAAAAATATATATATGATCAGGTATTTGTCCAGAATATATAAAGAACTCATACAATTCAACAATAAAAGGACAACTCAATCAAAAAATGGACAAAGGATTTGACCAAATATTTTTCCCAAGAAGATACACAAATGGCCATTAAACACATGAAAAGATGCTCAGCATCATTAGCTGTTAAGGAAATTCAAACCAAAACTGCAATAAAATACTATTTCATCCCTACTAAGTTAAAATAAGTTTTGCTGAGGATGTGGAGAAATTGTACCCTTCATACTTTGTTGGTGGGAATATAAAATAGTATAGCTACTTAAAAAAAAACAGCTTGACGGTTCCTGAAAATGTTATAGATGGAGTTACCATAGAGCTTAGCAATTCCACTTCTCGGAACATATCTAAGAATTAAAATATACAACCCACAAATACTTGTACATGAATAGTTCATGGCAGCATTATTCATAATAGCCAAGAAGTGGAAATACCTCAAATGTCGGTCAGCTGGTAAATGGATAAACAAAATGTGGTCTATTCATATAATAGAATGTTATTCAACAACAATATAAAGGTATGAAGAACTGATACATCATGATTAGTATCACTGATACTACATCATGGATAGACCTTAACAGAATTATAAAGAGCCACTTGAAGAATGATCTAAAGAAGCCAATAACAAAAGGTCACATACTGTATGATTCCATTTATATACTATGTCCAGAATAGACAAATCTATGGTGAAAAAAGTAAATGGTTACCTAGGGCTAGAGAAGACTGGGGAAAACAGGGAATGACTGCTTATGCAGGGCTAGCTGTCCTGTATAGTAGCCATTAGCTACATGTGACTCTTTAAATTAAAGTGATTTTTAAATTCAAAATTTTTGCACCTGCTATATTTCAACTACTCGATAGCCACATGTAGCTAGTGGCTGCCATATTTGACAGTACAGATAGAGAACATTTTTATCACAAAAAGATCTCTTAGCACAGATCTAGAGCATTCATTGTAAAGCTCTCTCTGGATCCATGAAAGCCTAAAAATATACACAAAACTCTGAGCATATTTGCATCTTTTTCCTGAGAAGAGGTGCATGGCTTTCATAAGATTCTCAAAGAAATCAAGTACCAACGTGAACACAGCATTTTCTAAAACCATTAGACCGAACTATTATTAAAATATCAAAATAATGTCCAACTCCTATAGCGAACTGAAATTTTATTTTATTTGAGGTCCTGATTTAACTTACCTATAGAAGAATTGGAGGACTGATTTTTGTTAGCTCTGTGCTGCTTGAGAAACAAAAGATTCCATAAAAAAACCTCTTTGAATTATTCTCTCTTAATTAAATCAGAACCTACAAATGATTATGAGCCAAAGCAGTAATAATTATGCCATAGCCAGCACTTGTGAGGCTCAGAAGGACATTGACCCACAAAGGAAAGTGAAAGTAAATGTCACATTGAATTTGAATTGACACGACAGTGGGCGTATTGATGAATGATAATGATTGAGAGCAGGCACAATAGTGGAGGGCCTCCACATGGGAAAATCTGAAGGAGCTTTGACAGCATTCAGGTGGTGGAAGTGCCTTAGTGAAGCCATTCTTTGAAGCTCCCTGCTACAGAATCAAGGTAAATTTCAGAGGGAGTCCCTCTGAGAAAGGTCATCACAAATCATATGTTATTATGGAGATGCAAAGACTTCACATCTGCAACTCTTTAATTTCATTGGGCATACTATGCTGTCACCAGCTTGGCTGCAAAAATTGAAATCTGCCACCACAGCTGTCCCTACTGCTGTTTGTTTCTAAAATATCAACACCTGGCACCTCACAGTTGCTCCCTCAAAACAAGGAACTACTGCTTTGACTAAAAGGATAAAGTGTGGCAACGCAAGCACATGTGACCACGGCTGACAAATGGCGTATGTCAAATTCTCTGGAGAAAACTGGTGACCCCCCTCTTGAGGAGACAGCACAGATGGACCCTCTTACAGATGCGATCCCAAGTGAAGGCCAATGGTGTGATTGCTACCCAAGAAGATCTTTGCTTAGGTCACAGCCCTTCTAGTTTTTATCTCTCAATGACAAGGAACCAACATTTTTGATAGTGACTTCTCTTCCCCCCTCTAAACCACACCACCGGGAAGACCCCCCGACTGTCCGTTCCAATGCGAGATCATGAGGTATGTTGGTGGCTTATGGACATCAGGTGTCATACTTACATATACAATAGCATCAGTAATTCCTCACAAGGCCATTTAAAAAGAGAAAAATGTTTTTCCCCCCCTTGGCATAGTACTCACTTAGCATTTCCAAGTTTTCAAGAAACCACAGTCCACTTTCTTTTTCCTTCAGATTCACAATGAATTTATAAACATGGCAGGGTAGTTAAAGGAATGAATTGTAAGAGACTTAGACATGAACCCTAGTTCTGCCATTCCCTGGCTGTGTGACGGTGGGCACATATTCTGCTTCTCTGAACCTCAATAGTGATGGGAAAGGTAATAAATAGTGATAGCATCTATTTTAAAGGACGGTAAGAATCAGATGATGTGATGTGAGTATGATTCATGACACTCCCTAATTCAGTGTCAAAGCTCAAGAGTTGACAACTGTTCTAAAGCCCCAAAGTTGTGTTAATGGCTTTCCCTATATTATCTCATTTAACCTTAATCTTGATGCAAACTGATAAAAAATTTTAAAATAGCAATTGAAGGAATGTGTTCTGAAATTATTTTTGTAAGAAAAACTACATTGATATAGGCAATAAGCGTCTTAGTATTTCTTATGTTTTATAAGTTTATATGTCTAAGTTTTCATGATAGTTGGAGGAAGTAAACTTTTCCCACTAATTATGCATTCTCATCGTGTCTGGTGAATTTAGCTCTAAATGAAATTGGTCTGAATCTTTTGATATTTACCCTTTCACCACACAGACTAGCCATTTTGCTCAGCTCAAGGTCACTGACCGCGGGGCCATGAAATGGTGTCATTAAATTGCAAAAGTGATGAACTGTAGAACAAGCAGAAGTAGGTCAGGAGTTACTTTAGAAAATTTGTGGTTTCGGTGGCTTTTGGAGGTCAGAGGAATATAAGATGAAGAACTACAATGAAAAGATAAATACATCTCAGGACTGAAATATTTTAAATGAGACATATTTTTTTCTTTGTGCTTCTTTAGTGATACATCTGAACCTGGAAACCATAAAATTTGAATTGTTGCCAACAAAAAATCCAATAAAATTTATGATGAATTTTTCTTCAATGCAAATCCTCATTGGAGATCCGAATTAACCTAAAACTCATTTATTAATGGCTAACAAATAAATTACATTTGTTGCTGACCTCTTTGGAATTGTTCCATAACTAGATTTCAGTTAAATGGCAGAAGAGCTATTTAATAATCCTGAACTTTGGAGCTCTCCTCTTGAATGGTAAGATCATTACAGGCACAAGAAAGGTACTGGATCCTCCATCATAGCATGCATACCATGAGATGTCTACTTTAAGGCGTCAAGATGGAACTCAACTCCATCTTACCAATCTATTTGAAAGAAATGTCTATTTTCAGGAAAAAGAGGTCTTGAGGAGCATCTACTCAATTATTAAAGCATATTTCTCCGTTTAGAACTTTGGAAACTCCAACCTATGAATAGAGTACTCAAAGACCCTCCCCTCCTTACTTTTACAGATATGGAATAAGCTCAGAGAGGGAAAGTAATTTGTCCAAGGATACATGGCCTTTTTGTAGCTGAACTACAGTAAGGACTTCTGATTTTTGATTCAGTGCTCAATACGGTTAATGAGATGATGGCAGAGAAAGTTTGCGGGACATTTCTAATGTGGAATTGGTCTTTAAAAAAATAGGGCCATACTGACTTTCATCAGTAGGTTTACTTCAATCCTACCTGATCACACCCCTTTGTGACCAAGAGTGCTTCTATAAAGTGACTTGAGATATGCATAGTTTAATATTAACTGGTCTATAGAATAACTGAGTATATACCTTGGTGTATTAGTTAGGGTTATATGGTTACAAGCAGCATAAACAGGGCAACTTAGGCCCAAATTGAATTTGTTGAGGCATACAGGAGATCACACAGAATCTAAGCAACACCGAAGAACAAGGCTCAAAAGGGCACAAACCAGAGTAGCTTTAGGATCTGAAGATTCAGGTAACAGAATCAAATCAACAGCTTCTCCAAATGAGTATGCACTTTGTGTTGATGTGAAGGCGTGTGTGTGTGTGTGTGTGTGTGTGTGTCCTTACACTATTTTACTCAAAATTTGAATTCCCAAGAGAATAACTCAAGGGGCATAACTCAGGCCACTTGTTTGCCCCTATATATCAAAACAGGACTGTGCATCTTAGGGGAACAGTAGATAAGATGCTTCAAAAGAAGTTCAGGGTGCTGTTACCAATGGAAGGGTGAAAGGATACTGGGCAGCAAAAATCACCACCACCACCCTTGGCTTCCCTTGTGGTGGCCATACCATCCTTTTGGTGAGGACTCTCAAGGTTCAAACATTTTTGGTTCAAACATATCTTTTAGAAGATAGGACATGAGGAGAGGGACCCTATTCTGTGTGTCTTTTATCACCTTTCCCATGACCCTCTCCAACTGTGCAGCAGGACTTACTTGGCACTCATTATATGATTGGTTACTTGCAGTGGACTGAACCACTCATCAACCTTTGGAAGCAATGGTTGGCTCATAGTCTCAGGAATATTAGAACCAGGCAAGTTTCTTTATAGATAGTTTAAGTAAATCTCTGGAATCTGCAATACTATGCAAATACAGCATTTAGTGTGCTAGTATCATCATTAACAATGCTAGGAGGAACTGAAAGCACATGGGTTACTCCCATGTTTGTTGCAGCATTATTCACAATAGCCAAGATACGGAAACAACCTGAGTGTCTGTCAACAAATGAATGGAAAAAAGAAGATGTGAGATATAGCTATAGATACGTAGAAATAGGTACAGAGAGAGATAAAGTTAATTCATATATTGGGACTCAAAAGGGAGGCCACCTTAGTGGCCCAGCCCACATCGCAAATCTAAACCTAAGTTAGCTTGCACTTATGAGAAATGCCTCCCTGTCGGGGAAACTTAACACACACCAATCATAACCCTCCAACTCAGCTTTAGCTAGCTTACCTTACCCAAGAAAATGGAACTTGCTAACCCTATAAGGAAATTCCCAACCTCCTAGTCAAGCATGCCCTTTTTCCTGCTTGCCTTTTATAACGCTCTATAAAACTCAATCTTACCCAGAATTCCTTAGGAATGTGCCACTGTTTGGGAGGCACTGTACTCCCCCAATCTGTGGCTTGTTTCCTCTTGAATAAAGGACATCAAACTCATTAGTAAATTTGGTTTTGTCGTTTGACAATATACAATGGAGCTGTGAGAAGGAAGAAAATCCTTCCATTTGTGACAACATGAATGGACTTTGAGTGAATTATGGTAAGTGAAATAAGGCAAGCAGAAGAAGCTAAATACTGTATGATATCCCTTATATGTGGAATCTAAAAAAGGCCCGACTCATGGAAACAGAGAGTAGAACAGTGGTTCGCAGTATTGGGGGGCGGGGAGGTGGGGGATGGCAGGGAAAATGGGAAGATGTTAGTTAAGGAGTACAAACTTCCGGTTAGAAAATGTTGATGTTCTAGGGATCTAATGCACAGCATTGTGATTATAGATAGCAATCACTGTATTATACTTGAAATTTGCTAATAGAATAGATCTTAGAAGTTCTCACCACAAAAAAAGAAATGCTGATAATGTGATGTGATAAAGATTTAGCTGCTACAGTGGTAATCATATTGCAGTCTTTAAGTGTATCAAATCAACACGTTGTACACCTTAAATTTACATAATGTTATATGTGTATTATATCTCAATAAAACTTGGAGTGGTAGGAAGCACATAGGCTAGAGCCAGGTTACCCAAACTAGCTGTGTGACTTTAAGCAAGTATTTTAAACTCTAAACGCCTTGCTTTCGTCATTTGTTAAAATGAAGTTAAATAATCATTTATTTTATATTGTTTTGAGGAATAAACAATATATGAAGAATGCTTCAAGTACCTAGCCGATAGCAACCTCGTTGTCCTCCTCATCACCATCCTCACACCCTGAGCCAACATTGACATTTTGGTGAAAATTGGTCACTTTTCTAGCATTTGTAGCCATTTTTGTTTTTTGGGTTTTTTTTTTTTTTGTAGCCATTTTTGGAATGGTGGTACAGTTGCAACAATCACAAATCACAGCTGGACACATTTTCCAACAATGGAACAATCAAGACCATGTTTAGGAGTTCCAACAATGGAACAATCAAGACCATGTTTAGGAG
>NW_023270855.1:25303349-25383436 GCF_011800145.1 Mirounga leonina
ATGTTTAGGAGTTCCAACAATGGAACAATCAAGACCATGTTTAGGAGGCTAACTGCGTTTACAACTTTTGCTAAAAGGTTGCTTTTCCCCCACGTGCCTTATGAGTGCTTCCTTGAATTTGCCTTTGCAATTTTTATTCTTTAAAAATAATGAATTTAGAAGCCAACTCAGATGAACTCAAGAAGGGTCTGCATTTTTTTCTTTCCAGGGGTTTGAACTTGTGCTTACAATGGCTCTACATTTAATCCCTGAATTGTCTTGTGATTATTCACTGCCCATTTATCAGTTTGCCCCCTTAAACAGTGACAAATGGTGGTTCCTTTTAAGTTTCAAAGAGGCCAGTTTAATCTAGGCCCTCTGTTGCTTTGTTAGGGAAATCAAATGGCCAGAATTGTTCTTCAGCTTTCCCTTGTTGCTCAGAGGTCATGGGAAAGTAGATGTGGGAACTCCAGTGTGATTCATCATTGCCTGATGAAACTGTGTGACATCTGGGCACAGCATTCTGACTGATGGCACTCACATTCTCTGTCTCTCTACGAAATGATCTGCTTGCGAGTAAATGCAGCAGTGACTGAACAAGAAAGGTAATGCATGGTCACACCTGGGGTTATAGCAGTTTCCACCTGGTGTAATAGAAGTGACAAGTTGATGAGGATTTTCAACTACACTTTGTGTCTGCCTCAGTGAAGCACCTTCCCAAGACATTCTTCCTTCCTTCCTAAGTCTTTACATGCATTAGTAGTAGAAGCTAAAATAACTGCAAAAGTTAAACCTTGTAATGTGTGTCAAAGAACAGCCTACACTAAAATCAGGTATATAAAATGGCCTTGTGAGTATCTACGTCCTGTGGATTGTTATGCTCAGGGCAGGTTTCGCATAGTGAATTTCATGACACAGTAAATGTCCTTATTCTCTCAAAATTGGTGTCTGACTAAAGTATCTTTATCAGTGGTCAGAGTGGTGACTTCTCTTTCATCTCTCTGGCTGGCTCAGGAGGGGGATCCTTCCTTGAGCCCCAGAGGAGAAGGGAACTTCTATCTTCAAGGCAAAAAGGTAGCTGGAAAATGTGTCCAATTGTGACAAAAAGAGCACCTTCATGCCCCCTGGACACCTTCATTACACATGCTGCCATGTAATGAAATTTTTTTCCTAGGATGTGTTTCATTCATTCACTTGTAGGAGAGGAAAAGCAGTTTTCCCTTTTTGCTGCTAGGTTCTCGGTTGAGAATCCCCTGCTCCAGTAATAGAAGACAGAGTAATGGGAGAAAAACAGAAGTTTAATAGCCTATCAGCTATATACATGGGAGAGACCCAGGTAAACTGAGTAACTCCCAGAAATGGTCCATACCACCAGCTTCAATGCCCTCTCCAGCTAAACACAAAAGAAAGATGGTGGAGTGGGAAGCCAGTTATGAGAAATTACAAAGCACAGTAAACAAGGTTACAGTTCTTAACTAGATTTAAGTCCATTGCCTTCTGCATTGGTAAGAGCTGCTAGAGACGTAGTCATCGTCTTCCTGCTCCAGCATGGAAGACAGCCTTACAAATGGAGAGTTCCCTTATAAATGTAAAAGTCTCTTACAAAAAAGGGCAACTTCGGCTTGATTTTCAGAGCCTCTTCTGTGCCTGCTGTTCCTTATAATCAGCCTAAAATAATCCTTATGTCAAAAATGCACATTGTGCCGTGACAAGTTCTCCTCCCCTCACAGTCATTCAACCGTTCACTTCTCAAGCTTTCACTTTCAACTTCTGTGTGTCCTGGCTATACTAACCTCCTGGGAAATAGAATCAAATAAGGTCCCTTCTCCACCTTCCGTGTGCCCAGAGACAGTGGATGAGACAGGCAAGCAAACTAATCATGATAACATGAAGAGGTTAGAGCCTCACTATTCCAAGTGTGGTCCCTGAGAACTTTTAGGAACACATAATCTCAGCCCTACCCCTGGGACCCACTGAGTGAGAGTCAACATTTTTACAGGACCCCCAGGTGATTCGAATGCACATAAAATGCTGTTCGAGGCATGTGCAATGTACTATGTAATGCTATGGTACAGAAGGGCGTGACATGAGGGCACGGGGCAGCAGAACATTTGGAGCTCCTTGAGCCCCTTGACTTGCCTTTCATACTCCCACAGCAACCCTGCTGGACAATTAGCATTGTGTCCCTGAGACACTTAACTTACAGTGACAGGTGCAAAGAGTGGGGTGGGGGGGCGCGTGGGGTTCAAGTAGGTAGATTTAAGCAGACTGTTGGCCACAACTCCAGGGAGTATGACTCTTGCCCCCATAGGTTCAATACCATGGCCCTGAGAAAGAATAAGCATTTTGCTCGCCTGCTCACCTGTAATCTCCAGAGAGGAAAGGGGAAAACTTAGGTCAATGATCAAAGGCCTCTGAGTAGCAGGTGAAGCAAGGCTGATCCGATTATAGATATTTCTCTGATGAGTTTTCTGTTTTTCCCTTGTACTCTTAACACTTTGAGAACCTGATGAATACTATGTTTCCCAAACACGCACATAGGGAAGACTCATGAATTTGCACAGGATTTAAAATACTCACAGGTCCCTTTGAGCCCAGTCCACAACCCCTTAAGGTTCGCATTCCCTCACTCAGTTTATTCCCTCACTCGGCAATGCTAGATAAAATTTTAACCACATTTCCTATAACATATTGAAAGATTTTACTCCATGCCAGAAATTATATTGAGTAATTTACATACATTATATTCCTTAATCTTTGCAACAGTACTATCTAGTAGGTTTTTATCACCATTTTACAGATGAGGAAACTAGAAGATTGGAGAGGTTATTAAATTGTCCAAGGTCATAATCTAGTAAGAGGCTAAAATGGAAACCAAATGCCGATCTGTCTGATTCCAGCTCCTAGGCCCTTAACCACCATGCATGCTGTCTCCTCAGAATGAAATACTACCTTTAAAAATAAGGCAACACATGTATTTAATGCCACTAAATTGTACATTTAAAAATAGTTAAACTGGTAAATTTTATGTTATGGATATCTTACCACAGTAAAAATAAAACAGGGCAACCATCAAGAATATACACCTCGCCCAGAGTATGAGGTTTGGAAATGTTCAGTGTTTCCAAGTCCCTCTAAACTCTTTGATTCACCACCCCCTTTTTAAAAAAGTAATGAAATAACCAAATCAAAATTTAGGCAGCTCTGCCCCTGTTCACCACAGCTGGAAACCCTAACTGCTTACCACTCAAACCACAGACCTGTCACAAGTCACCAAGTACTGTTTTCAAGATAGATTTTCAATCTGTGGTTACCCTACAGTATCCCACAGACTTGATATAGATATAGCTATAGATATATAGATGTGGATATAGATGTTTATATATGTTAATCTGTGTGTCTTTTTTATTGAAGGATAGTTGGCACACAGTGATTCACGAAGTCTACGCATTATGCTATGCTCACCGCAAGTGTAGCTGCCCTCTGTCACCATACATTGTATTCCAGTGTCGTTGACTCTATTCTCTATGCTGAGCCTTTTGTTCCCATACTTATTCATTCCATCACTTGGAAGACTATCTCCCACTCCCCTTCATCCATTTTGCCCATCTCCCACCTCCCTCCCCTCTGGCATCCACCAGTTTGTTCTCTGTATTTATGGGTCTGCTTCTGCTTTTTGTTTGTTTATCCATTTGTTCTGTTTTTTAGATTCCACATATAAGTGAAATCATATGGTATTTGTCTTTCTCTGCCTGACTTATTTCACTTAGCATAATACTCTCTAGGTCCATTTATGTTGTTGTAAAGGACAAGCTCTCATCCTTCTGATTACTGAGTAATATTCCATTACACACACACACACACACACACCCCACATCTTTTGTATCTATTCATCTGTTGATGGAGACTTGGGTTGCTTCTATATTTTGGCTTTTGTAAGTATTGTTGCAATAAACATAGTGGTGCATGTGTCTTTTCTGAATTAGTAGTTGTTGTTTTTTTTTTTCCTTTGGGGAAATCCCCAATAGGGGAATTACCAGATTATATGGTAGTTCTATTTTTAATTTTTGGAAGAATCTCCATACTGTTTTCCACAATGGCTGTACCAATTCACATTCTCACCAGCAGTGCATGGATGTTCTTTTTTTCTCTACGTCCTGGCCAATTGTTGTTATTTCCTCAGATTTGATATATTTATGCAGGCTCTGCAAGGTACAGAACTTCTTAAGAAGTATTGTTACCTATTCTCTCCTTCAGAACCAATATGAAAAATCTTATCAAGTTCAACCACAATCAAGATCAGTCCTGGGCACCTGGGTGGCTCAGTTGGTTAAGCGACTGCCTTCGGCTCAGGTCATGATCCTGGAGTCCCTGGATCGAGTTCCGCAACGGGCTCCCTGCTCGGCAGGGAGTCTGCTTCTCCCTCTGACCCTCCCCCCTTTCATGTGCTCTCTCTCTCTCATTCTCTCTGTCTCAAATAAATAAATAAAATCTTTAAAAAAAAAAAAAGCTCAGTCCTATCAAGTTCAACCACAATCAAGGTAATGAACATATTCATTACCCCTAAAGTTTCCTGTACCTCTTGATTTTTAAGTACCAGTCCTGAGGGTACCTATAGTAATGGTTTTAGAACACAGATTCTGACTAGTTCAAATCTCACATATACTTCTCACTAGTTCTTTGAGCCAGGTCAAGGTTTTTAGCCTTTATAAGCCTTGTTTCTCTGTCAGTAAAATGGAGATGATAGTAAGATAAACCTTCTACAGTGGCTCTAAGTATTAAATGAGATAATATAAGTAAACTTCTTCATAGAGTGACTGTTCTATGCAGAGTAAGCACTTACTAAGTGTTGATGATTAAGGTAGTGATGATATTTATTATTTTTTAAAGATTTTATTTATTTATTTGATAGAGAGAGACACAGTGAGAGAGGGAACACAAGCAGGGGGAGTGGGAGAGGGAGAAGCAGGCTTCCCACCGATCAGGGAGCCCGATGCTAGGCTCAATCCCAGGACCCTGGGATCATGACCTGAGTCGAAGGCAGACGCTTAACGACTGAGCCACCCAGGCGCCCCAGGTAGTGATGATATTTAGATGTTACTCAGTCTGACAATTATCCTGAATCACTTTGGCATGGCATTTCATGCCATGCTGCCTTTGATAATCTATCCTCATGGCCATGATCGCTGTAGTATCTCTATTATTGACAGTCTAAGTACGTTTTCAGTGTTTGGAAGTATAATTGCAATACACCAAAATGCTCATATTTAAGGTGAATAACTTGCTGAGTTTTGATATATGTATATACCCATGAAACTATCACCATAATCAAGGTAACGAGCATATTATTACCCCTAAAGTTTCCTTGTATCTCTGTCCTCCCTTCCTCCCTTCCCCCACCAGTAGTTCTGCCCAGACAATCATTGGCCTGCTTTCCAACAGAATAATCTTTTTTTTTTTTTAAGATTTATTTATTTACTTACTTGAGAGAGAGAGTGAGAGAGAACGTGAGCAGGGGGAGAGGGAGAGAGAGAGAGAGAATCCTCAAGGAGTCTCCCTGCTGAGTATGGAGCCCGATGCAGGGCTTGATCCCAGGACCCTGAGATCATGACCTGAGCTGAAACCAAGAGTCTGCTGCTTAACTGACTGAGCCATCCAGGTGCCTCCCAACAAAATAATCTTGAGTCATATTGAAACATACTGGGGTTTCTTCTGCATTTTTTTCAAGTTTTTATTTGAATTCCAGTTAGTTAACTTCCGTTGTAATATTAGTTTCCAGCATAGAATTTAGTGATTCATCACTTAGATATACCATCCAGTGCTCATCACAACTAAGTGCCCTCCTTAATACCCATCCCCATTTACCCATTCCCCACCCACCACTCCTCCAGCAACCCTCGGTCTGTTCTCTATAGTTAGAAGTCTGTTTTCTGGTTTGCCTCTTTTCCCCCCTTTGTTCATCTGTTTTGTTTCTTAAATTCCACATATGAGTGAAATCATATGTGGAATTTCTCTAGCTGACTTAATAATAGTCTCCAGCTCCATCCACGTTATTCTCTTTGGGCATATCATTTTGCTTTCTCCTTGTGTTTAATTATATGTTTAGCTTCCCTTAAAAGTGGGAGGGGTTTTTGATGGATAGGCATTCAGCAACTACATAATAACCTTTCAAGATAAATAAATCAAACATGCCAACCTCTCCTCACTTTGAACTCCTATGAGTTCTCCTGTCAAATTCAGTAGATTGTCCTGCCATTGTCTTGCTTGCTATGTTGATAATAGTTCTTGGTTTATTCAATAGATTTCTGTTGCAGTATTACATCCCAGTATTATCATTTTAGAAGACATTTTAGACAACTGTCTGGTGTCCCAGTTTCAGATAAAACTCAAATGATCACCCTACCTGAGGTATACCTTCAAGAAATGGATCTTTTAAGTTAATATGCAAGGGAACATAACTATGCCATAATTTATTCCTCTTCCTTGAGGTTTTCTTTTTTTAACATGGATTGTAAGATCCATCTCAATTTCTAAAACATTCAGTATGGAAGGAAAGATTTGCATCTTAGAACCCAAGAAATGCGGTAACCATAAGCTGTCACTTGGTATTGTCATTTATTGCATTGTTTGATTATTTTCCTCTTATTTAAGAAGAAGCTCTATAAATTATATATCTTTGGACCCCATGCAAGGCCTCACATAGTGCTCCAATACATATGGACCCAGAGTATTACATAATGCCATAGCAAGAAAGGAAGTCAAACCTAATTTAGACTATTCTTCTCATATGGCTCATGCAGAGAGGCACACAGAAGAGAAATATCTTTCCCAGATTCATGTAGTCTTTCCAGAATCAAGATTGATTCCAGGTCCCCTGACTCTCCGCCTGGTGTTCATTTCACTTGAATGTATCATTGACAGAGTGGAGTCTGGGAATGGACATTTTTAGATCTCCCCAGGTAATTCTTATGTGCACTAGAGTTTGACTTGTGCACACAGTTCTCAGAATTTACACTCTTGATCTTTCCAGTTTCAAAAATTCAAGATATGGAAGCAAGCATATAAATATAATTGTTTATAATTTTGCTGAGCTGCTCAGCAGAATTATATTGTAGGCCACAAAAGTAGTACTTGTGCATGAGTCAATTACTTAGTGACTGAGGCTTATTGATCACCCTACATCCACACTGAAACTTTGCTTCCTTCCTTCCTTCACTTGTTCATTCATTGCTTTAGTCATTGTTAAGCTCCTCCTGGTAAAAACCAGGCACTGTTCTAGGATTTAGACGCTGTTAGAGGGATTCAGTGCTGAATAAGACTGGTGCATTTCCTGATTTCTGGTGCAAAGGTGACAATAAAGAAGTAAATAATGAATAAGACAGACAGTGCTATAATTACAAACTTTAATAAAGACTATGAAGAAAATAATGAGAAGTTGCATTTATGCTGAAACCTGAAGGTTGACCAGAAATCTTAGGGAAAGAATAATCCTTATTTCATGATGTAATCTTAATATTTAATTTGGACACAAACCCAATGTAATACCAATATTCAATCTTGACTCATATCCCATGTTCTGAAAACTGAAATTCACCTAGTGATTTTAGTGCAGATAATACAATCCGGATGCCTAAAAGACTCTGAATAAACATTTCACAGATGCCTTGGGGAGCAGCAAGTTATCTTTGACAGGTAATTGCTCTTGAGCTGAAACCCTGATTGTTTTCCTCTGTATCACCATCTCTCCCTCAGCACTGGCCCAGTCACTATGACTTCATTAACTCCCCTTCAGTGTCTGAAAGAGCTTCCAAGTGTTGGTCACCTCGACTGCAGGAAAGGCCATGGTGGCATTCCAGAATGGAAGTGTTTGAAGGATTTCAGTCCTTGTCCCTTGGGAAAGTCGAGAGGCTGTTCTAATATGCCCATGCCTTCCACAGAGTTTCTTTGAGTTTCTTCCCAAGGAAGCTGTTTTCTTTCATTTCTGCCTCCTTCAAACATTTCACCTCCCATTTGTCATTCTTTTAACCCCTCCCTTTGCAGATTGTGTTAATTTCGTTCTCAAGTAAATATTTGGATAGATGTATTTAAATTACTTGTTTGATAGGGTATTGTAGTTCAAAATAATGCACTTTAGTCTTTACAGTTTGAGGGAACACATATTCTTAAATTCCCAAAGACATATGAATATTACAAATAAAATGTTTTTCAGAGTCCCATCTAACCATTAGTTTTGCTTTCACCCTAGGGCCTGGATCCAGCAGGCTGGAATCAAACCCTGGCTCTGCCATTTTACTTGCTGTGGGAACTTGAGCAAGTTACTAGACTTCTTAGTGCCTCACTTTCTACATCTGTAAAATGGGTATAATAGCATTAGGGTTGTTGTGAGAACACAGAAAAATGAAATGAGGTAGTGCATATAAAATGCTCAGATTAGTACATACATCAGTTGCTGTTATTTTTTTCTGGCCTTTTTACTAGCAGCAGGTACCTGATAAGACAGAATAAATTCTTCTGAGAAGTGAATCCCATTTGTTCATATGCACTAAGGAAATTTTGCTTTCTATCAGTATCAGCCCTTATTTTTTAGAATCTTGAATTCTTTCTTTGTGAACTCCAATGAAAATAAATATTTGTTTAAAAGATTAGATTTTAGTCATGCCATACAAGTAGTAACTCATGTGCAAATCATTTCAGATCCTTTAGAAATGATTGTTCTTAGAATTGCTAAACTACTTCTGGATTATGAAGGAGAGGCAGCTCCTCTGTGTACATGTCATTGGTAAATTAACAATAGCAGTGATAATAAATACTAACTCATAAGAATTTACTTTGTATACATTTTACTTTATTGTTTTTCCCCTTTATCACCTAACAATATATGAAAATTGTCTCTTAAGGATAATACTTAGAAATCACATGCAGTCGGGATGCCTGGGTGGCTCAGTTGGTTAAGCAGCTGCCTTCGGCTCAGGTCATGATCCCAGGGTCCTGGGATCGAGTCCCACATCAGGCTCCTTGCTCAGCAGGGAACCTGCTTCTCCCTCTCTCTCCGTCTGCTTGTGCTCTCTCTGTCAAATAAATAAAATCTTTAAAAAAAAAAAAAAAGAAATCACATGCAGTCTTTTCAATGATTATGTAATGTTCTGTCATATAGAAAAGCCAGCTCACCTAACCTATATACAGTGCATTACAGTAATTGATTTTCTTTTGAGGTTAAACCAGCCTTGCCTTCCTGGATTAAACCCCAATAAGTCATAATGTAGTATTCTTTTTGTATGTTGCTGGATTCGATTAGCTAATATTATGTTAAGGATTTTAGGTCTATATTCATGAGGTGTATTTCTTTGTAATTGTTTTTCTTTGTAATGCCTTTTTCAGCTTTTGATTAACAGGTTTTGCTAGACTCTTATAAGTTGAAGAGTATTTTCTCGACTGTTTTTCTAAAATACTTTGTGTATGATTGGTCCTATTTCTTAAATAGTTGATAAAAATTACTAATATAAGTGTCTGGACATGGGGTTTTCTGACAACATATTCAATGTCTTTAAGTAGGAAGAGAGATACTCAGATACTTTTTTTTTTTTTAAGATTTTGTTTATTTATTTGATAGAGAGAACAAGTAGGCAGAGTGGCAGCCAGAGGGAGAGGGAGAAGCAGGCTCTCCGCTGAGCAGGGGGCCCGCCGCGGGGCTCAATCCCAGGACCCTGGGATCATGACCTGAGCTGAAGGCAGCCACCCAATGGACTGAGCCACCCAGGTGCCCCTCAGATACTTGTTTTGTATCAGTTCCAATAAGTTGCCTTTTTTTCAAACAACATGTCTATTTACCTAAGATGTTAAATTTCATGGATTAAAGTGTTTATAATATTCTTTTTTTTTAAGTGTTTATAATATTCTATAACTATCCTTCTAATGCCTACAGTAACACACACACACACATACACACACACACCCCAGTCTATTTAGAGATTTGGCTTTATTAATTTTTCCTATTGTATGTTTTCTATTTCATTGATTTCCAATTTTTGTTATTTCCTTTCTCCTCTTGACTTTAGGATTACTTACTCTTCTTTTTCTAGTGTAACTGGAAACTTAGATCATTGATTTTAAGCCTTATTCTTTCCTAATTTAATAATATAAAGCTATAAGTGTTCCTCAAAGCATTGCTTTAGCAGCACTTCACATATTTTGATATATTGTATTTTTATTTTCATGTGGTAGAAATATTTTCCAACTTTCTTTATGATTTATTCTTTAATAATTGAATTATATAGAAGTGTGCTATTTAATTTCCAAATACAGATTTTTTTTTCTGATTTCTAATTTAATTTTAATTAGGTCAAAGAACATATATGAATGATCACAATCCTTTTAAATTTGTTGAGATTTGTGTTATGGCCCACATTTGGCTGTCATACATATATGAACACGTGTACTTAAAAAGAATGTATATTCTGCTGTTCCTGGCAAGTGTGTCCCACAATTCTCAACTAGGTCAAGGGGCTAATACATTGATCAGATCTTTACATCTTCACTGGATTTTTTTGTGTAGTTGTTTTATCAATTGCTGAAAAAGGAGTGTTAAAATATCCAACTATACCTGTGGATATGTCTATTTCTCTCTTTAATTCTGTTTTTGCTTCATGTGTTTTGGTGTTCTCTTATTAGGCATATTTATATTTATGTTTGTTATGTCTCCCTGACACCTGGGCCCTTGTATCATCATGAAATGTTCCTATTTATGTCTGAAACATTCCCTATCTTGAAGTCTTCTTTGTTTAATGTTAATACATTCACTCCAAACTTCTTGTGCTTACTTATTTACCCACTCTCTCTCTTCACATTTAAAAGATATCTATAGTAGGGGCGCCTGGGTGGCTCAGTTGGTTAAGCGACTGCCTTCCGCTCAGGTCGTGATCCTGGAGTCCCTGGATCGAGTCCCGCATCAGGCTCCCTGCTCGGCAGGAAGTCTGCTTCTCCCTCTCATGCTCTCTGTCTCTCATTCTCTCTGTCTCAAATAAATAAATAAAATCTTTAAAAAAAAAAAAAGGTATCTATTGTAGACAGCATATTATTGGGTCTTACTTTTTTTTAATCCATTCTGACAATTTCTGCCTTTTTTAACTGGATTGTTTAGTCTATTTGAATTTAATTACTGATAGGGTTAAATTTATGTCTACCATTTTATCATTTATTTTTTCTTTGTCCATTCTGTTTTTTGTTCCTCTGTAGCTTCTTTCCTGCCTTCTTTTGAATTAATTGGATGTTCTTTTAGAAATATATCTTAATTTGTCTATTGGCTTGTTAGCTGTATCTCTTTATATTTTATAGGGCTGCTTCAGGGGTTAAAATACACATCCTTAACTTTTCAGTCTACCTAGTGTGATATTGTATCTTTTCATATAAAATAAAAGATAAGAATCTTGCAATATTTATCTTGCCATCCTCATCATTTATGCTGTAATTGTCAAATGTATTACATATATACACACATTATAACTCCCATGGTATTGTTATAATTTCTTATTTAAACAAATAGATGTATTTTAAAGAAAGTATAATGCAAAAAATAGTATTTTAAAGGAATTAATAGGGAAAAATAGATTCTTTCCAGTGTTCTTCATTCCTTCTTGAAGATCTAATTTCCCATCTTGTATCATTTTTTTTCAGTCTGATGAACTTCCTTTATCATATCTTATAGTGTAGGTCTGATGCCATCAAATCTCTTTATTTCATTTATTGAGAATGGTCATTATTTTACTATTAGTCTTGAAGAATACTTTGCTGCTCTAGAATTCTGGAATTTTTTTTTTCAAACATTTCAGCACTTTAAAGGTGACATTCTATGGCCTCCATTGTTTCTGATGAGAAGTCAGTGATTGTTCCTCTGTAGGTAACATATTATTCTCTGATTGCTTTTAACACTTTTTAGTTTTCAGCAGTTTGACTATGATATGCCTCCGTATGTATGTATGTGTGTGTATGTGTTTCATTTATACTACATTTGGTTTGCTGACATTCTTGGATTAGTAAATTTGTCATTCATCAAATTTGCGGAAATTTCAGTATCTGTTTTCTTAAAAATCCTTGTCCTTGTCTCTTCTTTCCTTCAGTGACTCAAATTATGTTACTCAAATTATTTGAAATAGTTTTGTATTGTCCCACATATCCCTGAAGCTCTTTTCTTTTTATATATTCCCACTTATTTTTTCTCTGTTGTTTTTATTTAGGATTTTGTTTATTTATTTATTTGAGAGAGAGAGCACGAGCAGGGAGAGGGAGAAAGGGAAGACAGGGAAAGACATAGGGAGAGGCAGAGCGACAAGCTGAACATGGAGCTCAACACTGGGCTTGATCCAACCAGGACCCCAAGATCATGACCTGAACTGAGGTCAGACACTTAACTGACTGAGCCACCCAAGCACCCCTCTGTTCTTTAGTTGGATAATTTCTATTGATCAATTTCAAGTCTATTTACTCTTTCTTCTGTCATTCCCAATATGCTTCTAAGCCGTAACAGTGAATTCTTATTTCAGATAAGACATTTTTCAGTAATAGAATTTATATTTGGTTCATTTATTCCAGGTTTATTGGGGTATAATTGAAAAATAAAATTGTAAGGTATTTAAAGTATCCAACACTATGATTTGATACCTGTTTACATTGTGAAAGGAGTCCCCAGTTGAGTTAATTAACACATCCATCATGTTACATATTTGCCCTTTTGTGTGTGTGTATGTGTAAGTGGGAGAACATTTAACTTCTACTCTCTTGGCAAATTTCTATTATACAATACAGTATTATCAGCTATAGTTACCATGTCATACATTAGATCCTCAGACACTTTTCATCTTATAACTGAATGTCTGTACCCTTTTATGAATCTCTCCCTATTTTCCCCAACTCCTAGCCCTCCATGGTAACCGCTTTTCTACTGTACAATTTTTTTTTTGTTTTTCAGATTTGACATGTTAGAGATACCATGCAGTACTTGTCTTTCTCTGTTTGTCTTATTTCACTTAGCCCAATGCCCTCCAGGTGTATCCCTGATGATTAGTGATGTTGAGTACCCTTTTGTGTTCCTATTGGCCATTTGTATGTCTTCTTTGGAAAAATATCTATTCCAGTCCTTTGCCCATTTTTAAATTGGGTTGTTTGATTTTCACCATTGAGTTGTATGAGTTCCTTGTGTATTTTGTGTATTAATCCTTTATCAGATTTGTGGTTTGGTAATCTCACATTTCATAGGTTACCTTTTCATTTTGGTTTTTTTATTGTTGTTGTTGTTGTTGTTGTTTCCTGAGCAACGCTTTTTAGTTTGATGTAGTCCCACTCATTTATTTTTGGCCTTGTTGCCTTTGCTTTTGGTGTCAAATCCAAAAATCATTACCAAGACCCATAACAAGAAGCTTACCCCTATGTTTTCTTAGAGGAGTTTTATAGTTTCAGGTTTGATGTTCAAGTCTTTAATCCATTTTGAGTTGATTTGTGTATGGTGTAAGATAATGTTCCAATTTCATTGTTTTGCAATCATTTTTTTCCTAACACTATTTATTGAAGAGATTATCCTTTCCCCATCATATATTTTTGGTTCCTTTGTCAAAAATTAATTGACCATATATGCATGAGATTATTTATGGACTCTATTCTGTTCCATTCATCTGTGTGTCTTTTTTTATACCAGTACTATACTGTTTTGATTATCATAGCTTTATAATATAGTTCGAAATCAGGAAATGTGTTGCTTCCAGCTTTGTTCTTTCTCAGGATTGCTTTGGCCAATCAGGATCTTTTGTGGTTCCTTCCATATACATTTTAGGATTTTTTTTTTCTATATCTGTGAAAAATGCCATTGGAATGTTTAGGGGGATTACACTGAATATGTAGACTGCTTTGAGTAGTATAGACATCTTAATTCAATATTAATTCTTTCAATCTGTGAGCATGTAATAACTTCCCATTTATTTATGTTTTCTTCAATTCTTTCATCACTGTCTTAAAATTTTCAGTGTATAGTTCTTTCACTTCCTTGGTTAAATTATTCCTAAGTATGTGTTTTTGATGCTATTATAAATAGGTTTGTTTTCTTAATTTTTCTTTCTGATAGTATAGAAACACTACTGATTTTTGTTTTTAGATTTTTGTATCCTGAAACTTTACTGAACTCACTTATTCTAATAGTTCTAGGGTCTTCAGGGTTTTCTTTGTAAAATATCATGTCATCTGCAAATAGTGACAGTTTTATTTCTTCCTTTCTTATTTGTATGCTTTTTGTTTCTTTTTATTGCCTAATAGCTCTGGCTAAGAATTCCAGTACTATGTTGAATAAAAGTGGCAGGATTGGGCACCCTTGTCTCATTCCTGATCTTAGGGGAAAATCCTTCAGCCTTTCACGAGTGAGTGTGATATTAGCTGCGGGCTTGTCATATATGGACTTTATTATGTTGAGGTGAATTCCTCTCTATCCACTTTATTGAGAGTTTTTATCATGAAAAGATGGTAAAATTTGTCAAATGCTTTTTTGGCATCTATTGAAATGATCATATGATTCTTATCCTGTATTTTGTTAATGTGGTCTATCACATTAATTGATTTGCTGATGTTGAGCCATCCTTGCAGCCCAGGGATAAATCCCACCTGATCATGGTGTATGATTATTTTAACATACTCTTGCATTCAGTGTACTAATATTTTGTTTAGGATTTTTACATCTATGTCCATTAGGGATATTAGCCTATAATATTCTTCCCTTGTAGCATCCTTGATTACTTGCCTCATTAAATATGTTTGGAGGTGTTTCCTCCTCTTCTACTTTTTGGGAATTTAGGAAGGATTAGTATTAATTCTTCTTTAAATGTCTGGTAGAATTCACCACTGAAGCCATCTGGTCCTTGACATTTTTGTTGTTGTTGAGAGGTTTTTGATTACTGATTCAATCTCATTCCTGGTAATCAGTTTGTTCACATTTTCTATTTCCTTGTAATTCAATCTTGGTAGATTGTATGTTTCTAGGAATTTATCCATTTCTTCTAGATTGTCCAATTTATTGGCATATAATTGTTTATAATAGTCTCTTATAAACTTTTATATTTCTGTGGTATTGGTTGCAACATCTCTATCATTTATAATTTTATTCATTTGAGTCTCATCAGTTTTTTTTCTTTGTAAGCCTACCTAAAGATTTGTCTATTTTGTTTATATTTTCAAAAAAAAAGTTCTTTGTTTTATTATCTTTTCTATTATCTTTTAAATTTCTATTTCATTTATTTCTGCTTTGATCTTTGTAATTTCCTTTCTTCTACTAACTTGTGGTTAGTTTGTTCTTTTTTTCCTAGTTCTTTGAGAGATAAAGTTAGCTTATTTGTTTATTTGAGAGCTTTATTTTATCTTAATATAGGTATTTATCACTGTAACTTCCCTCTTAGAACTGCTGTTGCTGCATCCCATAAGTTTTAGTATGTTGTATTTTCATTTGTCTCAAGATTTTTTTATTTATTTAAAAATTTTTTTGACCCATTGGTTATTCAGGAGCATGTTGTTTACTCTCAAAATATTTGTGAATTTTCCAGTTTTCTTTTTGTAATTGATTTCTAGTTTTATACCATTGTAGTCAGAAAAGATTCTTGATTTTACTTCAGTCTTTCAAAATTTATTAGGACTTATTTTGTGACCTCACATGTGGTCCATCTTGGGGAATATTCCATGTGTGTTTGAGAGGAATGTATATTCTGCTGCCCTTGGATGGATTGTTCTGTACCTGTCTATTTGGTCCATCTCATGTCATGTGTAGTTTAAGTCCAATGTTTCCTTATTGATTTTGTCTGGATGATTTATCCATTGTTGAAAGTATATTTTGTTTATTTTTATAGTTTCCCTTTCTCTGCTAGATTCCCTTTCTTTTTACTTACTATAAGAATTTTCTTTTAACCTGTCTGTTAAACTCAATATCTGAGTCTTCTTGAGGTTGATCTCCATAGAGTGTTGTTTTTTTTTTTTCTCTTGAGTGGTTCATGCTTTCTCATTTTTTAAATATTGGGTAATTTTAGATAGTATTGTAAACATTGTAAATTATATCTAGGAAAACTCTACATTCTGTTATAGTCCTCTGAAAAGTATTGATTCTTTTTTCCTAATGCAGTGTAACTTGACTGGACTCAATCTGTAAAGTGTTTCCTCTGCAATGAGTTGAGGCTGAAATCCTAATGAACTATTTTTGTAGACCCAGATGGGCTTTTTGGAATCTGTCCTACATATGCATAGTCAGGGATAGGTCAGAGCTTTGGGCAGAATTTATATATAAAACTTGGTGATTCTCTTTTCTAAATCTCTCCTTTGGAGATTTCTTTCATCATTTTCCAGCATCTAAACTGCTTTCAATTTTGTCCTTTGGTTCTTCAAACCATTAAGACTGCAGGTGTGTTCTAACTGAATTCCAACCATCCAAAAAATCATGAACTGAACCTTGCCAGCAGACTGAAAGCTATAAAAGATTAGGAAATTCACCCACGACTGTTCCCTTCTTCCAAGTGGTGATTCTCCTTCAGTATATGCCTGCTTTAGTGCCTCCAGATACTTGTTTTTTATATTTCTATTCATGCAGGAGGGTTGGTCTATTAAGAGATACTTGGCCATTACTAGAATCAGAATCCATGTATTTACACTGGACACCTTTTAAAATTTATTTTCTCTTACATATTCACTTATCACTGTGTTGAAAACCTATATGGTGCACTCACATTTTCTCCTTGTTGTGGCACATCCTTTAATGTTATCTAACCTTTATAACATCCCATGGAATGAGTGCCAAATTCCCTACAGCCCAATGAAATATTGATATTCTTACCAATTGAAACTTAGAAGTGAAGTAGATATTCAGAGAGCTTTTTGGTTTAATTTATTAAACGTACATGGCTTTGCTCTTTTGGCAAGTTGGAGGGTATAATCACCTCATCTCCTTTTGATAGAAATAAATATCTTTCTGTATCAGGCTGTCAGTTTCCCAAAATCAGTGTACAGAGTAGTATGAAACATACATGAAGATAAAGTTAATCTTTATTTGAATTCTGTCTCTGCAAATTGTAAATTGTGTGACCTTGGGCAAGTGTTCTTAGGCTTTTTGAAAAGGAAGAAAAGGACATTTTCTCATCTGAAAAATGAAAGAAGAACTTAATGGTTTTTAATACCCAGTAATATACTATTACTAAATGTTTGAATTTATGTAGTTTGATTATACTGATGAATTTGGTATAGTGGTATAGCAGGGACAATTGAATTATGTAAAGATCTGAGGTCAGATCTGCTACACACTGGAATCTTAACTGTTGGTTCATGGGAAGAGATTTGATATTATATCATGATATGATGTAATATGATTTAATACGGTGAAATATTATTCCTTTAAAAAAGAAAGTATTTTCCTCCCCTTTGGAAGTGATTTTGTGTAATCTGTCATTGGAGACCAAAAGGAAGGGATTTTAGGCTCTTTGATGTCTCCTCTCTCACTAGTGTGGGGCCAAAGCAGTGGACGAAAAAGTTTTCTGTGTTTGGTCTGGGTCATGGAGCCCAAAGTAGTCCTAGGAAGCAAGAAGAGACCCTGGCCTTGGAAGGGAACAAAGGAAGACCAAGATATCTTAGTTCTTCTAACCTCAATAATCTTAGGGAAATAGAGCCCATTCTGCCAAAACACTCATAAAAACCTAACTTGTATTATAAAATAATTTCTGATACTGATTTATGTAATTATAATAGGCTGCATGTTTATTAAACAATCACTAATGTTACATTTCTATTGCTCCTTGTTATTCCATAAATGATAATTAATAATATTTTATACTTTTATTATATTTTTCAAAGTAGCTTCTTAAGTTGGCTCCTTGATACATCCTTGAAAGGTAGATAGGACAGGTATTATTAGGACAGGAAACTGGTGCATAAGAAGACAAAGTTGTTTTTTGTTTTTTCAGTAATAAGCCAAGTCTAGGACATTGTGTCCTTCAACTCAGATAGAATCAAACACAGTGCTTTGCCTCCTGAAGAGATCATTGTCATCTACATTATTTGTCACTTTTTAAAAACTAAATTTGGGGGATAGCATTCACTTTTTCTTATGAGAATGGTAATAAATGCTGTGTAAAAAAATATAAAAGAGCACAAGAATAAAATAACCTTCCTATAATTTGTTATCTATCTAGGTTTTTCTTCTGTGCATAAATATTGGGACATTTTATTATTGGGAAATTTTATTTTACCAAGATGGAATATTATGTAATGCTACTTTTTTCCCACTTACTGTATTGATAAAGCTTTTCCAAGTTATTAAAAGTCATTAACATGACTCTTAATGGTTCTTTAATAATCTATCATGTGAATGAACTAAAATTAATACATGTAATATCTATTATACTTTTAGTCTCTCTCTACATTTTTTAAGTAGGCTTCATGCCCAGCATGGAGCGTGGTAGGGGGCTTGAACTCACAACCCTGAGATCAAGACCTGAGCTGAGATCAAGAGTCAGACGCTTAACCAACTGAGCCACCCAGGTGCCCCAAGTCTCTCTCTCCTTTTTATATTATTGGTAATGCAGTATTGAACATGCTCAGTTCATATCTCTGATAATTTCCTTAGAATAATTTTATAGAAAGAAGAGTACTATATCAAAGAGTGGTCTGTATAATCTTAAATACTATCAGATGTAGCTTTATTAATGGAGATTTGAAACGTTCACTAGCTGTAAGATGCAGACTTTTTCGAGCTGTTATAAAATCCATTGGCTGGAATGGTATTGTTCTGGATTTATGATTCACATGTCAGGAGTTAGCATTTACATGATATACCCCAAAGTATTATCTATACATTACAAATGTATATTAAAATAATTAAAGTGTACTCAGATGTGTTTTGAAAATTTCATAATATCCCTTGAGATAATTGGTGACAAACATGTATCAAAATCAGGTTTGGGAATTATTGGTTCTAGAGCCCAGATAGCACCAGAGGATTTAGGTGTATGACTTTGCTAAAAAATTTCTAAAACCAGTTCACTTTATATTGCTAATTTCCAAAAATGCTCACATTCTGGGAAGCTATCTGTCCAACAGAGGTATTACAGGTTTAATACCCTGTGCTCCATTATATAAATCTAATGTCAGTTCTCATAGCTTAGTCACTTCTGTTATAATTTGGGTAGTTTAACACAGTAAGAGTGCCAAAAAATTAATGTGGCTGGGTAATTTCACAGGATAAATGATGACTATTAAAATATTATGTTGTTTATTTCACTTGAGATAAAAATGAGCAATTAACTGAGGGCTGAGAGATGGAGATGATATTGAAGCAACCCATTTCTTCCCTAACAACAAGAGCAAGTTCTGTTTTCTGCTTTCTGTATTAGTTGGGTTTTTAGTTGATCATAGCAGACAGAAATGCACTAGAGGTAGTTCAAGCAAAAGCAAAGGATTGTCACAAAGGATAGGGATGTAGCTGGCCTAAAAACTGAGCTAAAATTAGAACCTCCAGTACCAGTAGAAATCCTGGGAGTCTTTTCCATCTCTCATTTCATGTTTGTTTTAAGACTATATTAAAGCAGAAAACAGCTTCCAACATTAGCTAGATTTACATTTCTGCCATTCAAAACACTGGACAGGGGCACCTGGGTGGCTCAGCCATTTAGCGTCTGCCTTCGGCTCAGGTCATGATCCCAGGGTCCTGGGATCGAGCCCCGCATCGGGCTCCTTGCTCAGCAGGGAAGCCTGCCTCTCCCTCTCCCACTCCCCCTGCTTGTGTTCCCTCTCTCGCTGTCTCTCTCTGTCAAAAAATAAATAAAAATTTTTTAAAAAGACAAAAAAAAAAAAACACTGGACAAACAGCCTGGGATTGCTTAATCCTTATTTAAATTCCCAAGATGCCATTTACAATTGCATCAAAAAGGAAAATACTCAGGAATAAATTTAACAAAAGATATACAATATATCCTCTAGAAATTACAAAACATTGAAAGTAATTCAAGAAGATCTAAATAAATGGAAAGACATGCCATCTTCCTCCAAGTCTTTATAGATCCAAAGACTTGATATTTGCTAAGTTGGCAATAGTTTCAAGTGGATCTGCAGATTCAACACAATCCCTGTCAAAATCCCTGATGCCATCTTTGCAGAAATTGACAAGCTTATTCTAAAATTCATATGGAAATGCAACTGACCCAGTATAGCCCAAACAATCTTGAAATAGGAGAACAAAGTTAGAGGACTACACTTCCTGATTTCAAAATTTACTATAAAACTATAATAATCAGGACAGTGTGGTACTGGCGCAAGGTAGACATGCACTTCAATGGAATAGAATTGAGAATCCAGAAGTAAACCTGTACATTTACAATCAGTTGACTTTCTACAAGGTGCCAAAATAATTTCACTGGGAAAGAGTAGTGTTTTCAACAAATGGTACTGGAACACGAACATATCCGAAAATGGAATTCGGACCCCTACCTCAAAAATTAACTCAAAAGAGGGGCACCTGGGTGGCTCAGTCAGTTAAGCATCTGCCTTTGGCTCAGGTCATGATCCCAGAGTCCTGGGACGGAGCCTCACATCAGGTTCCCTGGTCAGTGGGGAGCCTGCTTCTCGCTCCCCTCCCTGCTCATGCTCTCTCTCACTATCTCTGTCTCTCTCTTTCAAATAAATAAATAAAAAATCCTAAAAAATTTTAACTCAAAATAGATCATAGACCTAAGTGTAAGAGGCAGAACTACAAAACTTTTACCAGAAAATACATGAGTATATGAGTGTATCTTTGTGGGCCTGAATTAGGCAATAGTTGCTTCATGAAATACAAAAAGCATTACGTGACCAAAAAAAAAAAAGATAAATTGGACTAAATCAAAATGTAAACTTTTCTGCTGAAAGAAAGTGAAAAGACAAACTGAAGAATGAAATTGTTTTCAAATTACATATATCTGATAAGAGACTTGTATCAAGAATATATAAATAAACTTTTTAAAAAATAAATAACTCTTATAACTCAAAAATAAAAAGACCCAATCAAAAAACAGGCAAAGGATTAAAATAGACATTTATTTTCGAAGATAGGCAAATGGCCAAGAAGCACATGAAAAGATAGTCAGCCTCATTAGTTATTAAGGAAATGCAAAGCAATACCAGAATAAGAAGCCACTTCACACCAACTAGGATGGCTAAAATAAAAAAGATGGATACTCACAAGTGTCAGCAAGGATGTGGAGAAATTAGAACCCTCCTTTATTGTCAGTGGGAGTGGAAAATGGTGCAGCCACTTAGGAAAACAGTTTGGCACTTCCTCAAAACATAGAACCCACCAATATTACTTCTTAGGTATACACCCAGGACAAATAAAAACATGCATCCACATGAAAACTTATACATGAATGTTCATAGTGAGCAGCATTATTTACAATAGCCCCAAAGTGGAAACAAGCCCAATGTCCATCAACTGAGGAACGGGCAGAGAAGATAGAATCTTATTCAGCCACAAAAAGCATGAAATACTATTGTATGCTACCTCCTGAATGAACCTCAAAACCATGCTGACTGAAGCACAGCAGTCCCCAAAGACCACATATTGAATGTCTACAATTCATGAAATGTCTAGAATAGGCAAATCTGCAGAGACAGAAAGTACAATAGCAATTGGCTAGGCCTGGAGTAGAGGAGGAAGAGGAAGAAAAGGAGAAGAGTGGTGGATAATGGGTATGGGCTTTTTTGGGGGGTGAAAAAATGTTTTAAAATTATGGTGATGGTTGTACAGTCTATGAATCTATGAAAAAACATTGAATGAGAAAAAAATCCCTACAGAAGGATTCTGAATGCTCTAGATGGGCTGTGTATCTTTGAATATGTCTATTTGGATGGAAGGATGGGGAAGGGGGAGGAAAAGGGCAGTTTTCAGAAAGTTGGTGCCTGGCTGGATGGAGAAAACAAGAGATAACTCATAACTAAATATCCCTTCACACGGAGCCCACTGGTAGATAAATATGATGGATGTGAATACCTTTTATTAAACTTATCTCTCTCACTTTGATTTGCCATTTGGAAGGTAGTTAGAGCTTGCTTTTCAAAAACATTATTGAATATAATAAGTAATACCTTGACTTCCAGACAAGTTTGGCTCAATATTGTTTTTCCTTTCCCTCTGAAGAGACATTTTAAGCAAAGACTGTTAGTAAAGAGGCAACTGCTGTTTGCTTTATTTGCCTGCCTTCTCAAAACACAAGTACTCCTATGTGAAATGCCACCTGAAGACAGTGGCCATGGCCCATAAATTTAATTACTAACCTTTAATTCATAGCTGGCAAAATCAGTTCTTGAAGAATCTTAAACTAATCAGGCTTCTCTGACAATGCCCATCAATTTTGCAGCAGTCTACCTTTGGCTTAATTATTCTTGCACTACATTACATTTTCAAAATGTCAAGAATCCTCTTCTGGAAAAGCAATAAATCATTCCTACATGGTTTAGTAGAGAGCCTGTTGTTCCCTCGCACCTGACCTTGGCCGCATGAAGTTGAAATTGATCATTTACTGCAGTGGTACAACATTACAGAGAAAGGAGATGCAACAAGAACCACAGCCCCCAGAAAGCAGGGACACATTGTTTCTTCAGCTAAAATGATCCAGGTGCCGTCAGATGCTGTTGTTAAGGGCTTGCATGTCCACAATAGCATTTTCTGATGCAGATGAGCTCCCAGGCTTCCAAATTTCTGTGATCTAAGCAGTGTAAAACCACCATCGCATCAGAAATCCAATTAAACTCTTGCTGTAGATTCAGATCAAAAATGACTGTTTCCTCTCCTGATATTTTTCTCCAGATTAAAAAATATATTCCCAATTACTTCTCAGAAAATCCGAAGAAAAGAGTAAAACAGAAGAAGGCGGCTCAATGTTGAGATTAAGTAGCAGGTTTAGAGTTGGGTCTGGGTTCGAATCCTGCTTGCACCACTCACTATCTGCATGAGGCTCAGCAAGTTCATTTAACCTCGGTAAGCCTCATTTTGTTCTTTGGTGCCCTGGGCGTAATTACAGGTTGATGCCTCCAGAGCAGTGCTTCTAACCGGGGTGGATTTTGCCCACCCACTCCTAGAGAGGTGGGGGTTGGGAGCATTTTGCAATGTCTGGAGACACTTTTTGATTGTCACAGCTGGGGGTGGAGTGCATCAAGTAGGTCAAGGTCAGGGATGATGCTAACCATTTTACAATGCACAGGACAGCTCTCTTTATAAGGAATCATCCAGCCCCAAATGTTGAAAATGTAGTAGTTGAGACACTCTACTCTAGAGCAATTGGCACAGCTCTTGATACATAGGATATATTCAGGAAATCATTACTGTCATTATTTTGGTTTCTTTGATTTAAGTAAAGCCATTCTCACCACAAATACGAATTTCCTCTTCTCTCTCCTTAGCCAATTGCTACAAAATCATTAAATGCAAGAAATATTTTACCTGTAGCTAATATTGGAATTATTCTCTTAGTAAATATAACCAAACTTTTTCTTTCTACTAGGATTTAGTTTCTTTGAATGATCTCTTCTCAAAATTGTGATTACTTCTTAGTTTTAAAAGTGTTCGCCATGAATGAACATATGACTCAGCTTTTAAAATCTCTTTTAGACAGAGCACCTGGGTGGCTCAGTCAGTTAAGTGTCTGTCTTTGGCTCAGGTCATGATCTCAGGGTCCTGGGATCAAGTCCCACGTCGGGGGGGGGGGTCCCTGCTCAGCAGGGAGCCTGCTTCTCCCTCTCCTCCCCACCTGTGCTCTCTCTCGCTATCTCTGTCTCTTTCTCTCTCTCAAATAAATAAATAAAATCTTTAAAATAAAATCTCCTTTAGTCTTTGAGGGTACATTTTTCTTCAACCCAGAATCTTGGAAGTAAATCACAAGGTGATAAAAATCTTAGATGTCAATGGGTCTACTCTGACACAATGAGCAGAACTCAGTTGGCTTTAAATAATTATTCTATCATTATATAATAGACCATTAGCTCTATTCATTGACTTCTTAGCTTAGTGGTTCTACACTTAGGTTGCAAGCTAGAGAGGCTAGGGTTTCCTTGGGTTTCCTTGTTCAGTAGGCCTTACCTTGTCACTGCCAGTAACCTTAACTGGGTTACTATGCAGGTCTTCATTCACCATGCTTCTTTTGCTCTACTTTGTATTGTTGGGGCCTGCCTCTGCAAATTACATTCTTTTTTTTTTTTTTTAAAGATTTTATTTATTTATTTTGACAGAGAGAGAGAGAGACAGCGAGAGAGGGAACACAAGCAGGGGGAGTGGGAGATGGAGAAGCAGGCTTCCCGCTGAGCAGGGAGCCCAATGCGGGGCTCGATCCCAGGACCCTGGGATCATGACCTGAGCCGAAGGCAGACGCTTAATGACTGGGCCACCCAGGCGCCCCTGCAAATTACATTCTTCAGGCTCCCTTGCCTACTGACCTCTGGTTCTATTAGCCCATGTCAGGCACTGACAAGAAAGAATATAGGGTAAAGGGAGATGCCAGGATGCCTCTCTCTCTCTCTCTCTCTCTCTCTCTCTCTCTCTCTCTCCCTGCCTCTCTGCTTCAGAAATCATCTCCTCCATGGTCTAGGTTGGTTCCTGGATCCTGGAAACAAGGCATCCCCTTACTTCGTCCATCAACCTTAGAGTGGTAGATGTTTCCATTCTCTAATCCCCAGGTTGTCTCACTATCCCATTTTCAAATCTTATAACCTCGTTTTTTGCCATCATCTTTGTTATAAACTAATTTGTCCATGTTAATTGTCCTTCATTGTGCTCGTATCATTTAAGTACATTCAATCCTACTATGGGAAAGAAAGGAAGCAAGTAAAAAAGATAGCTGAAATCAAGATTAGAAATGTGTATCATATGACCTGCATCAGATATAGAAAATGTAAGTCCAGCATGTAGGTGCTGAACATAGATGGAAAGGGGTGGAAGGACCAAGTAGACATTGAATATCCATGAAGCGCCAAACAGTCACACTTCGTAAACGTGAGCCTATGGAAGTTCTTAGTTGCCATGATGTCTTTAATTGGCCAATCATCAGTGACACCAGTTTTGACCCTTCATCTCTTCTACCCAAGAAGCTAAAAAAGTGTTGGTTAAATTTTTAAAACCCAATCTGTGTGATCCCAAGTCAACACCTTGTTTCAGCTAATTCTAGAACACTCTAGACTGGCTTCTCAAAGCGTGGCTTGCAAAGGCCTTAAGTGGGTTTCCTGGAAGTAGAGCCTAAGATGGGGTTGTTCAAGGCAGTGCTCTGTGAAGAAAACCTTTAAGGAAGAAGAGAAAGCAGGATAGGATAGGATGTGGTTTCAGGTGAAGTCTAACTTCAGCCTCATCCCACTCTGCTGAGGAGCTCTGAAGCAGATATTGCACCCAGGGTTTGTCCCACTTTTGTTCCTCCATACCTGTGAGCCACTGGGTAAACATTGCAGAGAATGGGGATAGGCAGACATAAACAATAGCGTAGGGGCAATCCTTCAGAGACCTTAACAGCAGAACAGGTAACCAGTGGGGAATGGACACACTGAACCTGGTAAAAGGAATCCCAGGCGATCCACTGGAGGGATCCATAGCATTGACATCATCTTCGAGCTTGTTGGAAAGACAGTTGCAAGACCCATCCCAGATTTTCTAGATCAGAATCTGTATTTAACCAAGGTCCCCAGGTGTTCGCACACTGAGGATTGAAAAGCTCCAGTCTAAAGAAGTTTAGAGTGTAGGGGCGCCTGGGTGGCTCAGTTGGTTAAGCAACTGCCTTCGGCTCAGGTCATGATCCTGGAGTCCCAGAATCGAATCCCGCATCGGGCTCCCTGCTCAGCAGGGAGTCTGCTTCTCCCTCTGACCCTCCCCCCTCTCATGCTCTATCTCATTCTCTCTCTCTCAAATAAATAAATAAAAATCTTTAAAAAAAAAAAAAAAGAAAGAAAAGGCACATAGAACGTGAGCCTAAGAGTATTTCTATTTCCATTAAAAATAACATAAATTACGGGCGCCTGGGTGGCTCAGTCGGTTAAGCGACTGCCTTCGGCTCAGGTCATGATCCTGGAGTCCCGGATCGAGTCCCGCATCGGGCTCCCTGCTCAGCGGGGAGTCTGCGTCTCCCTCTCCCACTCCCCCCTCTTGTGCTCTGTCTCTAAAATAAATAAATAAAATCTTTAAAGAAGTTTAGAGTGTATATGTGTGTATGTGTGTGTGTGAGAGAGAGAGAGAAAGTCTTCAGTATCACAACCAACTCAAAAAACATTTGTATCAGAAAGGTTAGGTTCCTATTATTCTAGTATTTGGTAAACCAAAACTACAGTGTTCCCTTCGACAAAGTGGGTGAAGAGGCGACAAACACTGTCTTAAAAACTACAAATAGGAAAGCAAGAAGCAGATGACTCATTGTGACAGTCCATGGCTAACCTCTGCAGTTTCCTAGAGTTGGAGAGTCTCCGGGAGCTCCCTGGACCATGTCGGTAGGACCTGCCATGTGCCAGCAAAGCACAGCATCTCTGGGGCCTGGCTCTGGCCTGGCTCTGGAGCAGCCGTAGATGAGCCTCACAAATATTTGTATCCATTTTATTGGAGACACTGCTCCCTGTGACATAGGGCCAACTGAAAGCTACAAAATGCCCTGGAAAGAGAGATGCAATTTCAAATTGTGATCTGTAAAACTGTATAGACAAAGCAGGTGGCCAATATTTTGGATCATAATATTTGTGAGGTCTGACTTGGGGATTTAGAATGCCTGTACTAAAAGGAATGAATTCATGAGGCCTCAGTATTTCTTGCCAGGTCTTCATATTTTAGTAAGAGTTTAGTGGAAAGAGTAATTGTGTTATTCTTACCTCCTGATCGTGCAGAAAATCTCCATACTTCGTTTAGTAATATTGTTCTATTTTGTGCTGCTTGAAAATCAGGTATGCACGTGTGAGAGAGGTTAAAAGTATTCACCCATTTCTCATCTCCTTCCTGGGCACATGGGGGGATTATACTTTCCAAAACCATTTGATTTAGATGAAGCCCTATAGTTAGTTCTAGCCAGTGAAATGTGAATGGAAGTAATATATAAAACTTCCAGGCTGAGGCATTAAGAACTGGTATGATAGTCCATATTCTTTTTTTCACTAATGTAGTGACCTAAAGCTTCCTGTGATATGGAGGTGGTTCAGGTTGAAGAGAGTCTGGTCCTCTAGTTCCCTGGACTGAGGGAGCCCCCACTTACCTGCACTTGACTTCACACAAATTTTGTTTGCTGAAGCCCCGAGATTTCAGAGTTGGTCTGTTGTGGAGTCTTGTAGTTACTTAGCCCAATTAATAGAATATAAGCAGTCAATATCATATAAGTTTTGGGGCTAAAATATTAAGATAGTCTAAGAGCATTGGATTTGGAGTCAGAAGACCCAGATTCAAATCTTGGCTCCAACACTTATGATATGTGTAACATTAGGAAAATAAATAACCATCTCTGGTCTTAAGTAATGTTAGATTGAGCTACATAAGCCCTATGACCACTTTTCCCCAACATCAACATTCTCTAATTCTTTGAAGCCCCATATCATATTTTCTCCTGTTAGTCTAATGCTCCTCCCCTTCCCCTACTTACCCTGCTTGCTCATAGTAAATGATAGTCATGAGAATCAAGTACACGTACTATGCAAGTCCTACAAAGATAATCTTTATACAGAGTCATGGAATCAGTTCATGCCTATAAAAATACAGTATTTTATGGAGAAGGTTCTGTCAGTACAGAAGCTCTATTTACAAGGCCATTCCTTATATTTGCCTGATTTATTCATCTGCCTGATTCACAACAGTGTCTTTCAGAAAAGCCATCATTGTCACGGGTCTGCCCCCAAAGAATCAGTCATATGAAACAGAACTGTTTTTTGCTACCACAAAATCGATGAGTTTCCATCTGGATTTAACCACAGTCCAGGCTCCAACTGGAATACTGGAGACCAATACAGATGGTAGCTGAGAAATGTATTCTTTCTGGAATGGCAGGAGTCACAGTGAGCTCTTGGGGCTGCAGATCACCACTTAGTAAATTACTTGCATGTAGATTTATTGGGGGCCTTCTCATTTCTCCAAATCCTCCTTTTGTGTCCAAGCCACAATGCTGTTGCTGTGACATCCAGTCCCCTCCCTCCATATGTGCATTCACTGCGTTTTCTTTCTTCTCTTGCCTTTGACCTGTCAGATTGTACACTACAGGCTTGGATTGCAGTAGACAGTACTAGTGCTTTCTACTTTAAATCAAAAAGACACAAACTCTTCGTTTGAAGGGGAAAAACCCAGCTTCTTAAAAGTTTTTAAAACACTGAGATCGAAGATTGATCCGAGGGAATATATCAAGGGACTGCGGTGGGGGAAGGGAGAAAATTGGGGTGAGAACAGAATTATATACATAGGAATACATTCATTGATTATTTCAGGCAGTGCCTTGTTCCTGAAACGAATATATCCGCCCAACTCAGGTCGTCTTTTCAGAGCCCTTCTGAAAACAGGATGTATTTTCGTTCTCACTGCCTGTCTGTTTGTGGTTTGTCCTCTCTGGGGCTGTTCCCGCTGCTGCCTCCACCCCACTGCTCCTAGATGAATTGCATCGGCCCTACTGTGTGTCAGCCACCATTTCAGAGGCAAAGTCCTTTTGTCCCAACTTCCTGAGGCTTCGCAGCTCTAAGGCACATTCAGGAGCACCAGAGAACAAAACACTTCCATCTACAAGGAAATGCAACAGCGACTGCTCTCTTGCCACAGGGCAGACAGAAAATAGATTTTTTTTTCTCATTTTTTCACAGTGGGTGAAAGTCGGTGAGGACAGACTTTAAAGGGAGCCTGCACAAAATATGGGTGGAGTGTTTAGGGGGTGGGTGTTGTTTGTTTGCATTTGGTCCTTTCATTTCTGTATTTCAAAGTTGGATTGGAAACCTAGTGCTTCTGTGTTGTTGTTCTCGAGTGTAGATACATAATAATTATAACTGCTCTTGTAAAATGGAACATTTCTCCTACTCAGTCACACTGAAAGGAACATTGCTCAAGTCTTAGTTGTATGTTTTGCAGTAATTTATTCTCCCCTACCCTCTGAATCCCTAATAAAGAATTCTGAATTCTATTGGAATCTTTAGAACCAAAGTTTGATCTTATTTTTGCTCTTTGGCTTAAAGCACACATTCGCCCTGATTTCTTCTTTTGCCACGCTCAGCTGACTTTGAAATTATTTTTCCATCTCTACTGCTTCCTACCAGTGTTTGTCCCCTCCTATGAGTTAGCTGCCTTCCCTGTCTTTCTGCAGATGACAACTCAGTTTCTCTTTCCTTTGAAATAAATGGCTTTGTTCTGTCCTCCTTCTTGTGCAACCTTTTCGCCCAATTTTTTTTCTTTATCTTTTTCTTCCCAATTTCTATCAGAAACCAAATTAATTCTACTTTGTTTCTACCCCACTGGCAGTTGTCAAGAATGACAGTAGAGTGTGGAACAACAAAATATTTGGTTTACTTGTTGGTTAGGAAATTAAAATGTATTATGTTTCCTGTGAAGATGACATTCTTCCCATGCTTTGGTAGGATTAGGGAAGGTAGATGTCATTCTGTGAAATAGTATTTACTGGGATCTTATTTTTTGATAACATTTTGCTGATTTCACTTAATGGAAAATTAAAGATGGCCCAAAATGTTTGATAATTCTCCTATCTAGAGGGGAGAATCTCCTCTCCCTTGAGCCTGGCTGGGCTCTGTGACTGCGTGGGCCATGAGAATTTGGTGAAAGTTTGGCTGTGCCTGTCTGAGAGCCCGGTCCTGAAGAGACTGGTAGCTCTACATCCTCTCTCTTGCAACACTCACTCTTGGAGCCTAAAGTCACCATGAAACAGTCCAATTCCCCTTGAGCATGCTGGAGGAGCCATGTGGAGGAGGTCCTTGCAATAGTCCTAGCTAAGTTCAGCCTCCCAGCCAGGGCTCCATGCACACAAAATAAGGCCATCACGAACCTCCAGCCCAACAGACATCAACCGATGTACAACTTACCCCTTATTGCATTTAAAAGTTTCCTTTGGGTCTTGCAGTTCTCCCCACTATTGCTGCAATCACTTTGCTACTCCTGCTCCACATATGGGAAACTCTCTAGGTACCATTCAAAGCCCTCTGCCCCTTCAGTCCTTCTTGGGCTCACAGGTATTTACAGAAACTCCATGTAGCGACATCAAACACTCCCAACCTAGACACTGCATTTCTTCTCTAGGATATGCTGCTAATACAATGTCCTGGCTGGGAAAGGACATACATCTGTTCTTACATCCCCCAATCCTACCTGCCCATCCTGCTTTCCCTCCCTAGGACTCACCCCAGACCAAGCGAAGATATTCTGGATGCATTCATTATTTATTGAGCTTTTATCAAATAGCAGGCACTGTGCTAGGCTCTTTAGATACACGAATGAACAAAACAAAGATCCCTTCTGTCATTCTAAAAGGGCAGGCAGACAATAAATAATAGCAAAAAAGAAAAAGACTAAGTAAATTATCTATATACTAAAAACAAAAAGTATATATTAAAAGTGCAATCGAAAAAGAACAAAACACAGTAAGAGCAATAGGATGGGAATGGTCTCAAGGCAGACCTATTGAGGATGTGATATTTGAGTAAGAACCTGAAGGAGGTGAGCCATGTAGTTATCAGGGAGAAGAATATCCCAATATACTGAAGACAGTAGTATGCCCGACATATTCAGGCAACAAGAAGAAGGCTAGTGTAAGTGGAAAGGAATGTCATCAGAAGGGGACTAGGATATGTGTGTAGAGTCTTGTAATCCTTGCAAAGGTCTTCTTGCCTTTGATTAAGAATACAATGGGGAGCCTTTGCAGGGTTGTGAGCAGAGAAATTGGCCTGATAGGGCATAGGTTACAACAGGAAACCCTTTGTTCTGCTGAAAGCAGATTGGCCTAGTGGAGATGAGGGTCAAGAGCAGAAGCAGGTACCCCTGTTGGGAAAAGCTATCACAATAAACTAACAAGACGTTATGATTGCTCAGACTTAAGGTGATAACAATGGAGATGATAGGACATGCCAAGACCTGCCATTTCCAAGATTTCATTTTTTTCCCCTACAAAATCTTTTTCACTTTAGCACAAAATTATTTTCTAGACTGAAGGTTTAAAAGTCTTGCTCTTAAATGATCATGTGGTCTCCCAAATCTGTGAACTAGGCCCTGAATTGCCCTTTCTCTCAAGACTCAGGCTTTTAAATCTCAAAACCTGAAAGGAACCACTTTTTTCTCTGCCTTCCAGAGAACATGTCCCTTCCCTGCATCAATGAGCCCCAAGTGGCCTCACTGCAACTTGATAGATGAAAGAAATCAAGGACAAAAGCAAAGCAGGAAAGGCTAGGGGGAAACCATCAATTACTCTTTCAGAAATATCATCACTCCACTCTTGTTTTGCTACATCACAAATAGAGATGATCATTGCAAGTCATGGTTGGTGTGAGAGAAAATATATTATGAAATAATGTCACTTTCATGGAGACACTTGTCCCTGGTGATCTTCAGCTGCCCATGGGGTAACTTATACCAGTTTAGGCAGGAGAGAACCTACCAGCATGTGGTCAATAAGTATATGCTGGGTCAGTCTTTGAATCCAGAGTTACCAGCAAGTATATGTTAACCACTCTCTCCCTGATTTCTACCTTTTTTTTAATCCCAAATTCCCATTCTCTCTTCCACATCCTTCTAATGGTTGTTTTTCTTTTCTAATTAAAATATAATTAACATACAGTGTTATATTAGCTTCAGGTGTACAATATAATTATTCAACAATTCTGTACATTACTCAGTGCTCATCATGAGAAATGGATTCTTAATCCCCTTCACCCATCCCCCCATCCACCTCCCATCTGGCAACCACCAGTTTGTTCTCTTATTTTTAAGAGTTCGGGTTTTGGGGGGCACCTGGGTGGCTCAGTCATTAAGCATCTGCCTTCAGCTCAGGTCATGATCCCAGGGTCCTGGGATCAAGCCCTGCATCGGGCTCCCTGCTCAGCTGGGAGTCTGCTTCTCCCTCTCCCACTCCCCCTGCTGGTGTTCCCTCTTTCACTATGTCTCTGTCAGATAAATAAATAAAATCTTTAAAAAAAAAAAAAAAAGAATCTGGGTTTTTTGTTTGTCTTTTTTTTTTTTTTGCTTGTTTGTTTTGTTTCTTAAATTTCACACTTGAGTGAAATTGTATGGTATTTGCCATTCTCTGTGTGAATTATTTCATTTAGCATTATACTCTCTAGTCCAACCATGTTGCTGTAAATAGCAAGATTTCATTCCTTTATGACTAATATTCCTGTGTGTGTGTGTGTGTTAAAATATATATCACATCTTTTTTTTTTTTTTTAAAGATTTTATTTATTTATTTGAGAGAGAGAGAATGAGAGACAGAGAGCATGAGAGGGAGGAGGGTCAGAGGGAGAAGCAGACTCCCTGCAGAGCAGGGAGCCCGATGCGGGACTCGATCCTGGGACTCCAGGATCATGACCTGAGCCGAAGGCAGTCGCTTAACCAACTGAGCCACCCAGGCGCCCTCACATCTTTTTTATCCATTCCTCTATGGATAAACACTTGAATTGCTTCCCTATTGTGGCCATTGTAAATAATGCTGCAGTAAACATAGGGATGCATATATCTTTTTGGATTGCTGTTTTCATTTACTTTGGGTAAATATCCAGTAGTGGAATTACTGGATCCTCTGGTAATTCTATTTTTCATTTTTTGAGGAAACTTCATACTATTTTCCATAGGTTGCACTCCTACCAGCAGGGCACTTGATTCTTAACTTCTTAAGTACTCTATGATCCAAAAATCTGCTCAGTACTTAGCATCTGCCCAAGGTCACATGGACATTAAACAGCAGATGCAGGCTTCAGGGCAAGCCTCTCTGACTCAGAGTCTGTACTTTCATGCACTTGGAATGCCATCTCCCATTATAACTAGCAGTTTGACTATGGTGAGCCTAAATGTGGTTGTCTTGTATTTATGTTCCTTGGAGCTGACTTCATGAAGAATATATGCCTTTCACCAAATTTACAAAGAGTTGGGCCATTATTTCCCCAGATGTTTTTTTTTCCCCTGCTTTATTATCTTACTCCTCTCCTTCTAGGATTCCAATTATAAACATGTTATTTCGGGCGCCTGGGTGGCTCGGTTGGTTAAGCGACTGCCTTCAGCTCAGGTCATGATCCTGGAGTCCCGGGATCGAGTCCCGCGTCGGGCTCCCTGCTTAGCAGGGGGTCTGCTTCTCCCTCTGATCCCCTTCCCTCTCATGCTCTCTGTCTCTCATTCTCTCTCTCTCAAATAAATAAATAAAATCTTTAAAAATAAATAAATAAATAAATAAACATGTTATTTCTTTAGCTATTGTCCTAAAGATCCCTGAGAGTCTGCTTACATTTTGAAGTTCTTAGATTGGATACTGTCTGTCTTCACATTGGTTGACCATTCTGTCATCTTCAGTCTGCTGTTAAGACCATCCAATGAATTTTCTTTTTTTTTAATTTTTTTAAAGATTTTATTTATTTATCTGAGATAGAGGGAGAGCAGGAGCGGTGGGGCGGGGAGGGGCAGAGGGAGAGGGAGAAGTAGGCTCCCCACCAAGCAGCAGGGAACCTGATGTGGGGCTCGATCTCAGGACCCCGGGATCAGGATCTGAGTTGAAGGCAAATGCTTAACCGACTGAGTCACCCAGGCACCCCTATTTTTAAGATACAATATTGTTTACTTCTAGAATTTCCACTGGGTCTTTTTTTTTTTTATAATTTTTTAAAATTATTTTGCTGCTGCCATTCCTATCTTTTTTTATCTTATCGTATTTTCCTCTGTATCCTTAAACATAGTTATAAGAGATGCTATAAAATATTCGTCCTGCTGTTTCCAGTACCTTGTTCATCTCAAGTTTGGTCTTGATACTCTTTTTTCTTGAATATAGGTCACATTTTTCTATTTCTTCATGTTACAAGAGAAATCTGGATTGTATCCTACCTAGGTATTGAGGATAATACGTTAAAGTGTCTCTAGATTCTGTCAAGTTCCTTTGAAAAATATTGATTATTTTGATAAACAGGAAGTTAACTTTGTTGAACTCAAACTGCAAACTTTTTCTCCCCTGCCATCAGGAGCAACTGCAATCTTTGCAGTTCTCTTAACCTTAGCTGGGTTGCTGGGAGGCTTCTTCATGCATAGGTGACTTGGAGGTTAGCCACAGATTGGGACAGTTTACATACCAAATTTGGGCACCCTCTCTGTATCTCTATCCTTTCTTTATCTTCCTTCCCTTTTATTCCTCCGCTCTATCTTCCCTCACTTTCCAGTTACTGTATATAACCTGAACTCTGACATCTGATTTTTAAGCCAGTACATTGCAGGATTTTCTCTTGGAGTTGGAGTCCACCCACACAGCAGAGTTTGGACTGCCCTCTGGCTAAAGCCATCAAAAAATGGGAAACTGACCACATGTCACTCCTTTTTTCTTTTGTCCCATCATCTCCCCTACAGTATCTGTTTTCCTCTGGTGGTTCTCCTTTGCTTTTCAATGTTAGTTTTCTTTGGGCTGCCCAGAGTTGATAGTATCTCCATTACCAAGAGCAGAACCTTCCCACTCTTCTTGTCTTCAGTTACCCAGCTCTCTTCCATTAGTTGAAGAGCCCATTGTGAGGCTTTATTTTGTTCATCTCTATTTTGATGCCAAAAGTTTTGCTACATAGTGTGTGATTCCTAGGCCAGCAGCATTGGCTTCACCTGGGAACTTATTAGAAATGGAGAATCTCCAAGATCCACAGAACCAAGATCTGCATGAGAATAGTGTCCCCCATGATTCAGATGCACGTTAAATGTGATAAGCATGGCCATAGAGCACACTGAGGACCACATCCTGGGCACTTGGCAAATGCTACTTAAAAGAGCAAATAAGTTCTTCAGCCCAACATTTACTACTAAGTGGGGGTATATTTGCATTGAGAAATCATTTTCCTCTCAGATTTTAATATTAACATCTGTTCTGTATTTTCCTCCTAAGAAAATGTTACCAAAACTGGTGGGAGATTGGTTGGCAAATATGAGTCTGGATGGTAAAGCAGAGCTATTTTAAAACTCCATAAAAAAAAAAATGGAAAATATCACCAATATCAGTCACTGAGTTTGTAGGAGAACGAGCATCATGTTGGTTGTAATTGAAATGGGAGATTTTATGAATCAAATTCTCTGTCTACTTTTTTAAAAAGCTTTCCCTCAGCCTCTAGGCTATAGATGAAAATCTCCTGCAAAAAAAGAATTTACCATCCACATCCTATGCATAAATTCATCCAGATGAAAGCATTCTTCTTTATTGGCAAGCAAAGCTGATGATAATTATGTACTCTGGCAAAGCAAACCCTGTCCTAAAAATGTTTCTGATAAGTGTTTATAGTTTAGGAAATTACAAAATAATTTTCAATAGAACATTGAACAGTGACACCAACCAAATGAATATATCCCCTTTACCTTTAAAAATAATTCTAGCTGATTAAAATTTTTTCACTCTTCTTCAGCTAATGGTAACTCTTGATATAATTTTATGTATTGAATTCTTTAAAGAGAAATAATAATTTAGAAGCATGCAAATGGAAAACAATGCCAGTGAAGAAAGAACCATCGGATAGAAAAAAGTTGCAGGAAAAAGAGAATCAAGAATTTTTAACGCATACACGGAAGCAACAAAAACATGTTTGTGCACCTGGAACATAATTATTTTGCCTAGAGATATGAAAATAATATCAAAAGTCTTACCCATAATGAAATTAATTATTCTAACACCCCCCTCTTTCTAAGGGATCAGTGATTTCTGTTACCATATAATAGACAAAAGCTGAAGTGTTTTTCTTTTTTCCATTCTGGGCCTCCAATGTTATTAAATAAGTGCAGTCTGTGAAAATGACACTTCTAAATGAGAATGGAACAACACACTTAACAATAAACCCCCTTAAAAAGGAAAAAAATGTCATTTCATTTGAATGTCAAGATAAATTCTCTTCTCGATGGATACATGGAGTAGCTCCCAATATTTAAAATCAGCTTATAATTGGCAGCTATGAATTCTCAGTCAAGGAAAAGAAGCAACAATGTAATTGCTACAGAAATGAAAAAAATAAGGGCACCTGGGTGGCCCTGTCAGTTGGGCATCAGACTCCTGATACTGGATCAAATCGTGATCTTGTGATCTCCTGATCTCGGGTCTGTGTGGGTCTCTGTGCTCAGCAAGGAGCCTGCTTGGGAAACTCTTTCTTTCCCTCTCCCTTTGCCCATCCCCACTCAGGTGCTCTCTCTCTCTCTCTCTAAAAATAAAATAAAAATAAACAAATGGAACTGGAAGGGATTATGCTAAGTGAAAGAAGTCAGAGAAAGACAATTATCATACGGTTTTCCTCATATGTGGAACATAAGGAATACAGCGGAGGACCACAGGGGAAGAGAGGGAAAACTAAATGGGAAGAAATCAGAGAGGGAGACAAACCATGAGAGACTCCTGACTCTGGGAAACAAACTGAGGATTGTGGATAGGGAGGTCAATGGTGGGATGGGGTAACTGGGTGATGGACATTAAGGAAGGCACATTATGTGATGAGCACTGGGTGTTATACATGACTAATGAATCATTGAACATTATATCAAAAACTAATGATGTACTATATGTTGGCTAATTGAATTTAAATTAAAAAAGAGAAATGAAAAAAATAATTGTCATTGTGAAAATAGACAGTTTCCTGTTTTTCACTGAAATGACCATTGGGTTGGCCAAGAATATAAGTTGTCTACTTGTATAATTTTGGTGCAATCTTCAGGCAGATCCCAGCAGACCAGGGACACCACATCCTTCCCCTCTGGCTTTCCAGTGGGCTCACTGCTTAATGGGGTTGTGGATTCATTTCTACAGATTGTGCTTTATTGAATTGATCATGAGGAACATGAGTTCTAGGACCAAACAGACCTTGATTTAGATCCTAGATTACCATATATTAATGATGTGAGCTTCAGCAATTTTACTTTTAAGCCTGTGTTTCTTCATGTTTAGAATGAGGAGGAGTTATCTCCCTTATGTCATAGGACTGTATAAGCAATTAATTTAGATAATTTGTGAAATGTTCTTATTACGGTGCTTGACAGAGAGTAAGTACTCTACAAATGATTCCTCCTCCTCCTCCTTTTTCCTCCTTCTCCTCCTTCTGCTCTTGCTATAATAGGATTTTCAGGGTAAAACCCATTGGGTGGGGGGTTAGTGGTACCAGCCATGACTCTGAAATAGTTCATGTCTACAGTAGTACTGCTTAAGAGACTCCATTTGGTGATGGAAATGTTCTGATCTGTCTTGCCCAATATGGCAGTCACTAACCTGTGGCTAAGAGGCTCTTGAAGTATGGCTAGTGCCATTGAGAAGCTAAGTTTTAAATCTTATTTTTTTTAATCTTTAAAAAAGATTTTATTTTTTTGATTTGACAGAGAGCACAAGCAGGGGGAGCAGGAGAGGGAGAAGCAGACTCCCCGCTGAGCAGGGAGCCTGACATGGGGCTCAATCCCAGGACCCTGAGATCATGACCTGAGCCAAAGGCAGTCCCTTAACCAACTGAGCCACCCAGGCACCCCTAAATTTTAAATCTTATTAATGTTAATTAATTTAAACACAAGCTTTTAGCCACATGTGGTTAGTGGCCACTGTAATGGCCAGTGCAGATCCAGAGCAAGGATCATAAGCTTCATGCAGGGAGCAGACAGGTCACATAAATGAATGAAGTGAGTTGAGTCAATGAGACTCTAGTGGGACTTGTAGACCCATGTCTTTTTGAAAGGAGTCAGCCAGGACTAGTCATCCAGTGCTGCTGAGCAGGTGTATAGCTAGCTAGCTTTTCTAATGTGTGAGGCAAAGCCAGAAATCCAAGTTTTTATGCAAAGACTTCCTATTCTTTATAGCATCAATTTTTTTAATATTGGGGAATACTATAGGCCAAACAAAACATGTCTACTGATCAGATATAAGCCATAGAGCATTAGCATGCAACCTCTTGCTTAAAGCCAATCCCTACAATCAAGAAAAAGTCTCCAAATTAGACTGTTCCAGGAAGAGAAGGGAGCATCACACTTGTTGCACATCAGGTCAGATTCACGGGTAGTGGGACTTCTTGGGAACCCCATTAATGATGGCCTCATGCCTACATCAGACCTTGAGAATCTACCTCAGTTCTGGGCCCTCCATTTTTCATGGCTTATAAGCTGAAATAAATTAGTCTTAGAAAGAAGAATCTTGGGGCACCTGGGTGGTTCAGTCGGTTAAGCACCCAACTCTTGTTTTCAGTTCGGGTCATGATCTCGGGATCTTGAGATCAAGCCCTGAGTCGGGCTCCGCACTCAGAATGGCATCTGCTCGAGATTCTCTCTCCCTCTTTCTCTGCTCTCCCCTGACTGGCACTCTAAATAAATATATGAAATCTTAAAAAAAAAAAAAAAAAATCTTGCAATGACATTATTGTTTCATGGTGCAGCTCATCCAAAAACACTTGGTGTCCATTGATGTAAGCATCTCCCCCCAAAAGGAGAATGACAGGGACAGGAACCAGGTCAGTCTTCTGTGTTCTCAATTCTTAAGACTGTGGCAAGCCCCAGTTGAAGGAAAAATAAAAAAAAAATTCTGTCCTGCTTGAACACAAAGCTCTCTGGACTCTGATAACTCTGTGAAGGTACCAGTTTTCACTCAGTGTATTCATTCATTCACTCAGTTATTCAACAAATATTGAGCAGCTCATCTTGGAATCACCAGTGCCCCCCCTAACCCTGCCCACCACTTTGGTGTGCCCATTAGGGAGTCAGCTTTCAGACTTGTTCTCGTGTAGGAGCAAAGGCAACAGAGCACCTGGGTTTGTTACGGAACCTGGACTTGATCGCCCAACAGAAGAATCCAGAGGCACTCAGAGATCTTGGAGGTTAGGAGGTTTATTTAATGCCAGCTGGCTCAGAGGGGAGTGATCTCCAAAGGTCTGAGCCCCAAGCACAAAAAAAGGGGACAATTGATACACTTCTGCTTCCGCATACTGGGCACTTTTGGCACGTGCGCGAAGCAGGGGCGGGGAGAAGAACCTGGAAGAGCCCCGGGGCAAGGGCTGGGACTCTCTCGCTGGCTCGGTTGGCCATCTTAGGACACAGATTTTCCTTATCAGGTTGAGATGCACTATCTTTGGCCTCAGAGAGGCCTGGGATTCAGATGGTCAGCTTACTGTCTCTGTGGCCTTAAACAAGAGACTAGTGAATTTTTAGTACCTCAACTGCAAAAGGGCTAAAGTAAGTATCTTCCTTACAAATTGGTGAAAACATTAAATGAGAAAAGCATAGAAAGGGCTCAACATAACCATAGCAAGCTCTCAATAAAAAAGGACATTTACAGATAATGGATTACCTTCCCCTCCATTACAGGGGCATACTCAGGAGTGGGAAGTGCAGTGGTGCGGAGGCGGGGGGGTGGTTATCTGCCCCAGCCAGGAGGAGCCTTTATCACTGACTTCATTTAGAATTGCTGGTGCAGGCTGATAATGAAAAGCAGGCTGACTTCTAGTCAGTTTCATCATTGCTTTAAAATTTCTCTACAGACAGTACATTCCATTATCGTCTGTTTCCAGCTACTGCCTACACCCGGGCTCTACCACCAGCTTCCTATTTATCCCTTCTTGTGGGCTTGCTTTCCAAATAGCCTCAATATTGATTTTAATCCCCCTTGGAATCATGTGTATATCCCAGTGAATGGAAAATAGACTCCATGCAAACAAATATGGAGCACTTAGGGCAGAGGGTGGCCCACTTGTCCCAGTTTACCCAGGATTTTCCCAGTTTGAGCACTGCAAGTGCCATGTCCTCTCAGTGCTGTGCCATGGGGACAGCCAGTTACCCTGAACTTGCCACCCATTAAATAAAGGTGGTAGCAAAGGTAAGAAGCCAGGGTTTCCATACTAAGGGTTTGAATATCATTTGGTGTAACATCCGTGGAGAAAGAACTACTCACAAAATACATGCACATGCACACGCACACAATGCACACACGTTTCAGAGCTTGGATAACACAGGTCTTGCCCAGTCCCTGCCTTTAGCATTACATAAACATCTGCCTCTACCCACTGATCACCTCCATCTGCCCAGACTCATTTAACTGGAAGTAGAGTTAGCAACCATCTCTTCATGCCCTTTCTTGTTTCATGGGTTTTGATGTGCCTGCTAAGGGAATGTTCAACATGCTCTAAAGGAGGCCACACAGACATGCACTCTGAGCCAAACTGATCATTGCATAATTGATAATAGGCCTTTTGTATTCACATTCTATTTAGATTATTATATGAAGCAGGTGACAGGTGTTCAGAGCGCATTACCCAAGCTGCTTGTTGCCCAGAACATCCTGAGACCAGCTGGGGCAAGGATCCCAGAGGAAATCCCCATAGTAATTTAATAGTTCACAGGGCTTTGGGTTTGTGAGGATTACAATGAAGAATTAAAATGATATTGACCACCCACTTAAGAAGAGCCTTTGTGTTTTCCCTTGGTATTTCTGTGCTTATTTTGTTCCCAAGGATATTGCTGCAGGGTGACCAAGATGAAAACTTCTTCTTCTTTTTTTTTTTTTTTCCTCAAAAGGGTGTATGTTGCCATTTAACATGAGAAATAATTAAACAGAATACATTTAGTAGGAGAGAAGCCTGCTTTGAAACACCCCATTTCGGGTATGCCAACTTTGGGGTAGGTGGGGTTACTAACTCCTCTTTTCAAAAGATTTGCCACAGAGCCAGAAGTGGGAGAAAAAACTTAGCATGCAACTCTCAGGATGACAAGTGGGTGCTGAAACAGAACTGGGCAGAACATGCCACTTGATTTCTAGAACTTATATTCTAGGCTCACAGCTACAATTTTCAAAGTTAATAGAACCACTACCTTGTTCTTTGTTATAGAATTTACTTTCAATTGCCCTAACTTTTTGAGTATTTCTCCTCTGTTTTCTCAGGCAGTTTGGTTATTCAGAACAAATTTGGGTCAGAATTCATTCATTGGCTCATTTATTAAGTGTGCCTCCTGTTTACAGCATACCATGTGGGACATGATTCATCCATTATTGTCCCAGGAATACTTTGAGAATATCTACTTGGGGACAAGCTCTAAGCAAGGCAATGGAGACACATTCTGTACATGGAACCTACTTTCCAATGGGGCAGACAGACCGCTTTGGTGATACTTGCTTTGGAGAAAAAGAGAGTACAGTATGGGTAGGGTAAGAAGTGCTGGAGCAAGGAAGTGAAAGATAATATTTGAGCAAGAACTTGAAAACAGTGAGTGAATTAGGGAGACATTTGGGGGAAGAATGTTCCTGACAGGGAAAACAGGCTGTGCAAAGGCTCTGAGGTAGATAACGCCTGGACTGCTTGAGGGCCTTGTGAAGACTTCAGCTTCACTCTGAGTGAAATGGCAAGTCTTTATAGGGTTTCGAATGAAGGAGTGATGTGACCCAAGTCAGGTTTTAACAGGATCCCTCTGACTGCTATCTGAGAAATCGTAAAGGTCAAGAACAGACTCGGGGAGCCTTAGAAGACTGTTGGAATAATCCAGGGAAGAGAAGGCAATACACAGAGAAGAAGACATAATTCTAGCCCTCAACAAACATATAGCTAAATGTTTTCTGGGGAAAACAGATCTTTGCAGCATTTTATTTAAAAAAAAAAGCAGGATGGGGGTGCCTGGGTGGCTCCGTTGGTTAAGCGACTGCCTTCGGCTCAGGTCGTGATCCTGGAGTCCCGGGATCGAGTCCCGCATCGGGCTCCCTGCTCGGCGGGGAGTCTGCTTCTCCCTCTGACCCGCCTCCCTCTCCTGCTCTCTGTCTCTCATTCTCTGTCTCGCAAATAAATAAAATCTTAAAAAAAATAAATAAATAAATAAAATAAAATAAAATAAAAATTTAAAAAGCAGGATGGAATAAAAGGCAAGCTGAGGAAAGGTTAGTTAATTCCACATTCGGGAAGGCTTCTTGCAGAATGACATTTTCTGTTCATTCTTAAGCCCCCCTTCATTCCTTCCTTTCTCTCTTCCTTTTCTCTCTCTCCATCTTGCTGTACGCTTCTCTCTCTTTCTTTATGTCTTTCTTTCGATGACATTTTTTGTCTGAGTAATAGTTAATCATTACCTAAAGGCTAACTTCCGTATCACCTTTATCGAATCTTACTTTTACTGCCCTCAAATCTGCTATAACTTCATTTTTCTTCCCTCAGGCAAATAGAGTTCAGAATATCAGAAGTGTTTTGCAGGAGGTTTTTATTTTTTTTTTAATTTTTTATTGTTATGTCAATCCCCATACATTGCATCCTTAGTTTTAGATGTAGTGTTCCATGATTCATTGTTTGTGCACAACACCCAGTGCTCCATGCAGAATGTGCCCTCCTCAATACCCACCACCAGGCTAACCCATCCTCCCACCCCCCTCCCCTCTAGAACCCTCAGTTTGTTTTTCAGAGTCCATCATCTCTCATGGTTCGTCCACCCCTCCGATTTCCCCCGCTTCATTCTTCCCCTCCTGCTACCTTCTTCTTCTTCTTCTTCTTCTTCTTTTTTTCTTAACATATATTGCATTATTTGTTTCAGAGGTACAGATCTGAGATTCAACAATCTTGCACAATTCACACTGCTCACCATAGCACATACCCTCCCCAATGTCTATCACCCAGCCACCCCATCCCTCCCACCCCCCCTACTCCAGCAACCCTCAGTTTGTTTCCTGAGATTAAAAATTTTGCAGGAGGTTTTTAAGCACTGAAAAATGGATTTTGATGTTCAAATATGGCAGTTAAACTATTAAAATATCACTTGAAATGGAGGGGTTTGGAGTGGAAAGGGGAAGTGCAGTTGAAATTTGATTGGTAGAATATCCATAGTGGCTGAGCGGGTCCGGGGGCACATGGAGGTCTAGTGTACCATTCTCCTTCTGTGAATGTTCACAATTTTCTCTTATAAAAGGTTGAAAAGTCTCATTAAATCGTTCTCATGAAAAACTGCCATCTATTATCCTAAATGTTTGGTATCTTTTAGAAATCCCCATATCTTCGAAACTCTTTTTGTTGGGAACCAATCTCTGAACAGAATGGTTTGCAAGAATAAACATTTCAGGATTTAACTCTTTTAAATACATGAACAGGATGGTGTAGGTTTTCCTTTCTTGGTTTGATTTAGTGATATGTCAGCCCTTGTTTTACACTCTGAATTCTGTAATATTCTCTTCCTGTCTGATAATGTATCTCTAATAGAAGCCATTTGAAATAACTGACACCATTTGAAGGAGTTCTAGAGTAAGACAGATCTTCATCATCAGGGATCAGCCCATGGTAGGTGTATAACAGATATTTGTGGAATTCATCTCTGAAGGAGTTTGTATATAAATCTCTACTTGCTACTAGATACTGCTCACAACCAGACTTAATTTATTAATTCTTAAAAGACAGAACACTAGAGGTCAGTCTTCACATTGAGAAAGAATGGGAAGGTATAGCAGTAGCCTGTTCTGGAAGACAGACTGACACTGTCTTCTAAACAGCCTTTTACATAGTGAGGAAATTATACTAGAACGACTTTAATGTATATTCCTTCTATTATTAATGCAGCTCAGGAGTATTAAAATCATCCAGATATGCAGTATATAAGTGTGTATATGCTTACATTTCCATAGAGTGGATGGTAAGGATTATATAACAAACTTGATTATTTTTCAGCCCTTAATCTAATAATATATCCTTTAGCAATCTTTTTTTTTTTTTAAGATTTTATTTATTTATTTGAGAGAGAGAGAATGAGAGACAGCATGAGAGGGAGGAGGGTCAGAGGGAGAAGCAGACTCCCTGCTGAGCAGGGAGCCCGATGTGGGACTCGATCCCAGGACTCCAGGATCATGACCTGAGCCGAAGGCAGTCGCTTAACCAACTGAGCCACCCAGGCGCCCGGCAATCTTTTTTTTTTAAGATTTTATTTATTTATTTGTCAGAGAGAGGGAGAGAGAAACAGAGGCCAAGCAGTGGGAGCGGCAGGCAGAGAGAGAAGCAGGCTTCCCGCATAGCAGGGAGCCCGATACAAGACTCAATCCCAGGACCCTGGAATCATGACCTGAGCTGAAGGCAGACATTTAACCAACTGAGCCACTCAGGCATCCCATCCTTTAGCAATCCTGAACCTAAATTAAGAGACTGGAAATTAAAATCTAAACTCAAATAGGTTAACTAAGTTCTCTGCAAGCCTCCATCCCCAAACCCAGAGCAGTTTCAATGCTTTTGCAGGGACTAGTTTCTTTTCCTGCTTCATTAGAATCCATTTTCCTTCCCACGTAATGGCTATGATGAAGCTGAGGCCTTGGATTGCTCAGCTTCCAGATAACCAGCACTTTCTCAGTTTTTTGCCCACTACCAGATTTTTTTCTCCCCCCCCCCCCCCCCCCCCCCGCCAATTTGAACTTATGTTGTTCCCGTGATGCATGTTCTTCTCTTTGTACAACATCTACCAGTATCCCAAAGTCTTGGACACCAGCATGTTTTCCTCTGCTGATATTATCTTCATTTTGGTAATACTAGAAGTACATTCCTTGTTGGCTCTGCTAAAGCATATTGAATTCATTGAAAATAATGTCTCATTCTGTTCTAAAATTATCTCTCTAATAATGGCCTTGGAAGAAAAAAGTTCTTTCTATTCTATTGTTATGGATCAAAAGAGAAGCAAGGAGTACCTTAAACAACAATAAATGTTAATTAGCACAAGAAAAAAAATTCACTATAAAAGTTACTTTATCTTCTCAGAAAGACACCTTTAAAATATAAGGCAAGTACAGATCCTTTGAGTCTTTGGTTAGGTTTATTCCTATGTATCTTATGGGTTTTGGTGCAATTATAAATGGGATCGACTCCTTAATTTATCTTTCTTCTGTCTCCTTGTTAGTGTATAGAAATGGAACTGATTTCTGTGCATTGATTTTATATCCTGCCACTTTGCTGAATTCCTGTATGCGTTCTAGCAGTTTTGGAGTGGAGTCTTTTGGGTTTTCTACACAGAGTATCATGCCATTTGCAAAGAGTGAGAGTTTGACTTCTTTGCTGATTCGGATGCCTTTTATTTCTTTTGTTGTCTGATTGCTGAGGCTAGAACTTCTAGTACTATGTTGAAAAGCAGTGGTGAGAGTGGATATCCCTGCCGTGATCCTGACCTTAGTTTTTTCCCATTGAGAATGATATTAATTGTGGGTTTTTTATATATGGCTTTTATGATATTGAATATTGTTAAAATGTCTATGCTACCTAGAGCAATCTATACATTCAATGCAATCCCTATCAAAATACCATCAACTTTTTTCACAGAGCTGTCCTAAAAAGGACAGGATGGTATTGGTGAAAGAATAGATATACAGGTCAATATGACAGAAGAGATTGCCCCAAAATAGGCCACACAAATGTAGTCAACTGATGTTTGACGAAGTTGCAAATGCAACTTAATGGACAATGGATAGTCATGTTGACAAATGATGCTGTAGTAATTGGAGATAGATGGATATATGAAATTCAGCTAGACATAGACTTTACACATTACACAGAAACTTTAAATGGATCATCAACTTAAATATAAAATGTGAAACAAAAAACTTCTTGATGAAACATAGTAGAAAACCTTCATGAACTTGGGTTTGCTGATGACTTCGAAAATACAACAGTAATAACAAAAGCATTGAAAAGCACAGATATTTGAAAGAAAAAAATTGCTGAGTTTGTCTTTATTCAAATTAAAAACTTTTGATCTGTGAAAGACAAGCCCCCACCAGCAAACAATATTTGAAAAACACATATCTGAGAAAGGACTTATATCCACAATATACAAACAACGTTTAAAACTCAACAATAAGAAAATAAACAAGCTGGTTAAGAAATGGGCAAAAGATCTGAACGGACGCCTCACCAAGGAAGGTATACACATGGCAAATAAGTGTACAAAAAGATGCTTGACATCATTTGTCATTAGGAAATTGCAAATTTAAACAATGAAATACCACTGCACCCTATCAGAATGGCTACAACCCAAAACTGACAATAACTGCTATCAAAGATGTGGAGCAAGAGGAGCTCTTATTCATTGTTGGAGAGAATGCAAAATGGAATAGCCATTTTGGAAGACATTTTGGCAATTTGTTTACAAACTAAACATTGTCTTACCATACAGTCTAACAACCATGTTCCTAAGTGTATATCCGACTGATTTAGGAACTTGGCCCACATAAAAACCTGTACATGAATGTTTATCCATCTTTATTCATAATTACCAAAAGTTGGAAGCAACCAACATGTATTTCAATAGGTAAATGGATAAATAATTTGTACCACCTCCATAGAATGGAATATTATTCAGCAACAATAAAAAATGAGCTACCAAGCCACAAAAAGATATAGATGAATCTGGGGTTCCATGGGTGGTTCAGGGTCCAGGGATTGAGCCAGGCTTTGGGCTTTCCACTCAGTGAGGAGCCTGCTTGTCCCTCTCCCTCTGCCCCTCCCCCTGACTCGTGCACTCAAGAGTTCTCTTTCTCTCAAATAAATAAAATCTTTTTTTTTTTAAAAAAAAGGAAGATACGGATGAATCTTCAATGCATATTGTTAAATGAAAGAAGCTGATTTGGAAAGGCTGTGTGCTGTGTAAGTCCAATTCTATGAAATTCTGGAAAAGATAAAACTATAGAGACAGTGAACAGATCAGTGATTACCAGGGGTTCAGTGGGGGAGAGAGGGGAACAGTGGAAGGTATATTTAGGATGGTGAAACTTCTTTTTTTTTTTTTTTTAACTTAAAGGAAAAAAAGAATGGCTAATATAAAAAACTGCGATGACACCAAATGCCAGGGTGCATGAGGGGAAGCTGGATCAGTCACACATTGCTAGTGGAAATACACAACTCACTCTGGTAAACAATTTGGCAGTTCCCTATATAACTAAACATGCCATTATCATGTGGCCCAGAAGTTGAACTATTAGGTATTAATCCCAGAGAAATGAAAATTTATTGTGGACTGAATGTGTACCCCCCAAAATCATATGTTGAAACCCTGCTCCCTCATGTGAAAGTATTAAGAGTCAGGGTCTTTGGGAAGTAATTAGGATTAGAGCCCTGGATGTGGGGATGAAGTGGGGGCTTAGCGCTTGCCCCTCACTGCTTCCTATCGTATGAGGACACAGAAAGAAGATGACATTCTGCACACCAAGAGAGAGCCCTTAGTATAACCTGACTTCCTGACACCCTGCTGACACCCAGAACTCTGACTTTCAGCCTCCAAACCGTGAGATAGCTTTCTCTTGTTTACAGACCACCCTGAGTATGATGCTTTGTAAGAGCAGACCAAACAGACTAACACACACACACACACACACACACACTCCTGTATGTGCAAGTTCATGGCAGCTTTATTCATGATAGCCCCAAATTGGAAACAACCCAGTGTCCTTCAGCAGGTGGATGGGGAAAAAACCTGTCCATCCATACTAGGGAATACTACTCAGGAGTAAAAAGGAACCAACTGTTGATACAGCAACAGCTTGGATGAATCTCCAAGGAGTTATGCTAAGCTGGGGGGAGAAAATCCCCAAAGATTACACACTGATGCTTCCATATATGTAAAATTGCTGAAATGACAAAACTTTAAGAACTGAGAATGTATTCATGGTGGCTGGGGAGAAAGAAGGGATTATAACCACCAGAGGAAGGTGAGTGTAATTACAAAGGAGCAACTTCATGGATCATTGTGGTGCTGAACCTGTTCAGTGTCTTGATTGTCATGGAGACATGAACCCACACAGGTGACAAAATTGTATAGAACTAAATACACAGAGACACAATGAAGCCAGGTGAAACCAAAGAAATCTACACACAATTGCTGGATTTTATCTGTGTCAGTGTCCTGGTTGTCATATTACATTAGATTCTTGTAAAATGTTAACATTGGAGGAAATTGGATATAGTATACACAGAATTGGTATTATTGTATCTCTTACAGCCACATGTGACTCCTCAATTATTTCACAATAGTTTCAATTAAAAGAATGTATAAACAGTGGCTGAAGAATTCAAACAATGTAGCTAGTCAGTTCATGGAAATTTAAATATGTCTTCAGATTCTTAACCACATTTTTCTGCTTGTTCAGACTTAAATTTTCTATCATAGTATCTGCAAAGTGGTTGTTTCCGTGTCTTGAGACTGTGGCTGGCAGAAGAGTTGATCAAAATAATCTGAGATAACAGTTCCCTAAGGCAAACAGGGGGAAAAATTGTAATTTCCCAAGTGGATTGGTTTTTTGGAACAATTGCTACAAAAATTACAGTATTGGAAAAGGAAAATGGTAATGCTGGGAAAACACAAATCTTCCCTCGGTTATCATGCTTTCAAAAATATTTTGCCAGGCTGTGCGGATGACACTTGAAATGAGGTCCCTACTTGGCATGTGCAGACATTCATGTGGGGAGCCCTGGCAGCAAAGTCCTAGTTTTCCACCTTCTATCTGCTAAGCTCTTCTCTGCTCCTGCTCCCACCTAACTTCTCACATTATTATCAGATGCAAAGAAAAGCAAAGATGTATAACTGGGGAGAATGACGCTGCTTTTATAACCTCTTTTGAAATTGAGGGAACCTAGGATTCACACTGGAGGGTGAATAACCTTGGAGTTCTTGCAAGGCTCTCCTTTTTTGGTTGATGGTGTTGATGCCTTCATACAAGGCAGCAGCAACCATTCTTATTCTGGGAGAAAAGGGACTGCTTTTTTCCGTCCTTGAGCGGAAGAGTAACTGCTGTTGATAGCTGGTAAGGCGCCAGTGACTCGTTAACTTTCTCATGGCTGCTGGCAGCGTTGGGGCTAATCCCAGAAACTTTTATTAGGACGATATTTTAAAAACTGCGCCCCTTGTGCTCTTGCTGCATTTCATCAAAGGCTAAGATGAAAACCGACCTAATCTGTCTGAAGGGCCAATCTAATATGCCCCATTAACTGTGTTTATGGAGGAAAATGCTTTGTAATATTATATATCAGAAAACTCAACACATGAAGCAGATGCAAAGTGTTCCAGAAACTGCAAATATTGACCAATCTCTTTTGCTCCCAAGCAGATAAACTTGGGACCCAAGAAAAACATCATCTGTCACCAAAGGAAGAATAACACAGAAACACATGGTCAGACTATTTCTCCCACCCTATCTGCTTATTCTGTAATGCCCATCAGAATACCCAAGCTGCATAGAAACATTTTATAATAAAGCATATTTAATTTTTTTTTCAGTGGGGCACCTGGGTGGCCCAATCGGTTAAGCGTCTGCCTTTGGCGCAGGTCATGATCTCAGGGTTCTGGGATCGAGCTCCACGTCGGGCTCTGTGCTCAGCGGGGAGTCTGCTTCTCCCTCTCCCTCTGCACCTCCCCCCAGCTCATGCTCTCTCTCTCTCTCACATAAATAAATAAAATCTTTAATAAATAAATAAATACAAATAAAATGTTTTTGTTTCAAAATTATATTGGCCACTTAAAATTTGCATGTAGTCAAGTTCATCATATCTAAAGGCTCAGTAACCCATATTGTTTCTTAGCCTCTCTCTCTCATGGTAACAACTCCCATGCATCGGAACTATCTGGGGGCAGGGAGGGCTTGTTAAATATGCAGGTTTGCAGGCCCTTCCCCAAGCCCACCGAATCAGATCTCTGGGGCTGGGGCCCAGGAAATGATATCTCTAACCAGCCATTCAGGTGGTTTTAAAATCGATGCAGTCTTACCAAATCTTTAATAATAGATTAATAATTATGGTTTAAATATCATAAAACCATCTTTATATTGTAAATAGATTGATTTGTCTCTATGTTTCTTCTGGGGTTTTTTTCTATTAATTTTAGTAAATAAACATGATTGATAAACACATAGGGGAATGCATAGTTATAAATACAGATGGACATAGAGATCTTAATACCTAGTTAACTTTTAAAAATTCCCCACAATAAAAATGGTAAATATTTTTTAAAAGCTGATAACAAAAAAACAAAATTAAGGTTTTATGTAATCCCTACTAAGCCTAATAGGAACGTGGATTTTTGAAATACAAGGGACTGAGGGGAAGGTGGTGGTTCATTTTTATTCATTTATTTATTTTTAATTTTTTTTAAAGATTTTATTTATTTGAGAGAGAGAATGAGAGAGAGAGAGAGAGAGAGCACATGAGAGTGGGGAGGGTCAGAGAGAGAGGCAGACCCCCCGCCGAGCAGGGAGCCCGACGTGGGACTCGATCCCGGGACTCCAGGATCACGACCTGAGCCGAAGGCAGTCGCTTAACCGACTGAGCCACCCAGGCGCCCTATTTATTTTTAATTTTTGCTGTGCTTTACTTAAGATCACTTCTCTGATCAGTAGCATGGCAGTTTCAAAAATATTAAATGCTGAAGAAAATAAGCTTCTTCAAAATAAAATGTAAGCCTCGGTGAAAGGAGAAAAAGGCAAAAATCACCCTTAATTTTGCTTGAAAGGATAGCTCAGGCCTGATGACAGCGTAGTCCTCAGGCAGTGTTTTCCAAAGCGTTTTCCAAGAACACTGGCCCCATGTGATGTGCCTCTAGGGAAGGGTTCCATTTTTCCAAATATGTGTGCAAATCGCTCCAGGCTCCCTCTCCTGTCCCCCCACCTCAGTGTTTCAGAAAGTGCACGTCGTTCACATTGAAGACTCTGAGGAGTCCTGTGGGAAAGAAACTTGGTTGACTTTGATCAACAAAGAATTTTTCGAGCTTGTATGTCCTCTTATATTACTTCTTGAGCCGTTATTCCAAGCAGGCACACTTTGAGGTTGCCATGAGCAAGCCTGAATGTGTCTATGGAGTCAGCGTGATAGGGTTAAATCTAGTCTCTGTACCTGTCAGTTGGATCAATCTACCCTTCAGCTTCATCTCTTAAAGCCAGGCTCTGGGTCATACGGAAACTTAAGGACACCCCACTTCCATGGCCATAAGAAGCACAGAGCCCCTACCCCACTTTTCAGTAGCACAGCCTGGCGTAGGCAGAACAAGGTGTCAGAAGTCTTTCCTTAGACACCCAGTGAAGGTGATTTCCCAGGCTCCTTCCCTAAAAGATGGTATCTCATCTGCCTCCTACATCAGAGATTTCTGTCTGATGTGCCTCCTGTTAGATGTGGTCACCTAGGGCGATGGTTTCCAAAGCCCCATATTCACAGGGCTGGAATGACTCTCTTGGAAAATACCGCCCATTGGTTATCTTTCAACATTTCAGTGTAAAATAATGTTCCTCCTTAAATGATTGAACTGCTCTGAAGCCCAACAGCAAGATCTTCCCCCACCCACACACCTCATCGGGTTTCCGGTTTTCGTTAGCACATCTTATTCACCACCATCGCTGGTGCCTAGAACAATAATGCAGTCCATAAGGGCACAGAGTGGGCACTTGACAAATACTTGGTGGAGGAGTGAGTTAGGCAGAATGCTCAGTAATGATCACACATGAAGGCTCTTTAGAGCAGAGCATCTCTGTGGCCGACACTTCAAAATCCTATCAGTTCTCTTCCTTAGGCTCCCCTTCCAGGACTGGCAAGCCTCCTGAAACATGGGGCCATATTCCAAACACTCATTCCCCTTGCTCTAGGACAGGAGCAATGTCAAGATCTTCTCCAAAGATCCACAGAATACTTTATGAGGGCACCCAACTGAGGCCTGTGGCCAAACGAATAAAACAAGTTCTTGGTCCATCAGTCACTGACGGGAAATCACTGTGAGGAATAGGGTATTCTTTTTAAATTTTTTTAAGATTTTATTTATTTGTTTGTCAGAGAGAGCACAGCAGGGGGAGTGGCGGGCAGAGGGAGAGGGAGAAGCAAGCTCCCCACCGAGCAGGGAGCCCAGTGAGGGGCTCGATCCCAGGATGCTGGGATCATGACCTGAGCCGAAGGCAGGCGTTTAACCGACTGAGCCGCCCATCAGGCCCAGGAATAGGGGATTTATCAGAAGATCAGGATAAAGAAATACAAATCCAGAGTAGGAAAGACCATGAAGCTTTGAGGAGTTCCAGAGTCTTTATACAACCAGGCTCTCTCAAGAGGGTTGGTCACACACATGTCTGCTCTTGGGATCCAAATATGGTGGGGTCTGTCTGTCAAACTCAGGAGGAAGCTTGCCCATTTTCTTTGAATGGGCTTTTTAGCTTCCTCCAAGAGGACTCATCTCAAAATAAAAAGGAAAGTAGCACAACAAAGGAAATAACCCAGTCATCAGAGAGACAGAAAGATTCTAGGTCAAGCATGTTGAGCTTTCCTCCAGTGACATTGCTGGAGGAGTCTTCTGACTGCATGGCCAAGTGTGAGAGGGAGGGGCTGTGAGTAATACTGAAAAGTGCCGGTTCCTTAAATTTGGGGTCAAATTGAGAATCCCTGCTTGGGACCTCCCTTAGATTAACAGAGTATCACAAATGAGGAAACGTCATTCTTCTCTCCTTACCCCAGGCTCTCGCACAACTTTGGTGCATGGAGGGCTCAGTGTAGCTCTCAGCAGGGAATTCTGTAGCACATGCACTGGGGTGGCTCAGTCAGTTGAGCATCTGCCTTCAGCTCAGGTTGTGATCTCAGAGTCCTGGGATCGAGCCCCACATCAGGCTCCCTGCTCAGTGGGGGGCCCATTTCTCCCTCTCCTGCTCCCCCGGCTTGTGCGCTCTCTCTGTCTCTCTGTCAAATAAATAAATAAAATCTTAAAACAATAATTCTGTGGCAACACATGGTAGGAACCTGGTTCCCTGAGAAGCAGGGCAGACTCTTCACGGAGTCCAGAGGGAAGACAAGGACTCCCTGCTCAGCAGAGCAAAAACTAGGGCTTAGAGCCACCTAGACACCATGAATGTGGACATCTGCCCTTGCATGCTTGTGGGGAGGGCTTTGGGGGAAGCTGGAGGTGCCATGTACACAGGTGAAGGTTGGAGGTTGAGTCGTTTGTGTCATAAAACAGGAAGTTGACTCTAAGATGACAAGACCCCTGTAGCCCTTCGGTTTGGGCTTTTCAGGACCCTCTCCTCTGGGACATCTTGGGCATGTCTGCACCGGTTGGGAAAAGAGCATTTCAGAGAAAATATTCTGAGAGAGGAACCAGAGACTCGATGATTAAATCTAAGAATTTTAGAAGAGGGACTTTGAAAGTGATTTCACTCAAGCCTGTCCTTTTACAGATGAGAAAAGTGACGCCCTAAGTGATGTGTGGGAAGTCACTTGGGGAGGAATGATTGTGTTTTTTTCTCAAACAAGTAATACTTAGTAATGGTCCTCTTTCAGCAGCTCCTCTCATAGGCCTGGCATTTCGAGGGCTCTGGGCTTTGAGAGAACCATGGTGGAGTATGGATTACCCACTGCTAAAAAGTCTACCATGAGGACAAGAGCTTTATTCCTCTGGAGACATCAAAGCCTAGACTCATTGATGTCTAAAGCTAGACACCTGATCCAGGAACAGAAATAACACCCAGCCACCAACTCCAAAGCCAGATTTCTGCTAGAAAAGCTGCTTGAGGTAATACTGCTGGCCAGCTGGCCTCAAGAGTCACCCTAAAAGTCTGGGCTTCTGCTAAGACTAAGCTGCCCATCCTTGGAACCCCATGAGCACCTGGGTTATGTTAGCACCAGAATATCTTTCTCTTTCCTTTCCTGGGTAAGCTGCATCATGGTAGTGAGTTGGAACAAGCACCTACCCTTGGCAGCCATCCACAGGGATTAAAAAAAAAAAGTAGGCATCAGCCAGGTACACCTGCAGATGAAAGCCCCCCACTCTCACCTGAGCCCAGGGCAGCCTCTGAGAATGCACCTCCCCCCGGGTCTCTCCTGGGAGGAGTTCTCCAGCAGATCCAGAGAGAAGTGGCACGTGGGGTCCTCTTAGCCGTTTCCTTCCTAAATTCTTCAAGGCTCCGTTGCAAGCCACTCTAGAAATTCCAAATCCTTAGAATTTGAAGAGCAGACATGCTAAGGTTCGAAGAGTAGCCCCAGAGAAAGGCTTAGCTGGTGTCTAGACTTTACAGACCCATTTCCTTTTCTACAAGTTCTCCACCGGTCCAAACTTGACCCCCATCTATGACTGGCTTTTTTCCTTCTGCCCTCACTTGGTTAAGAGAGGACACCTGCCTGCTCATTCATTTTCCATTCACAATACAGTTAGGGAGTCACAGGCCCTGTGTCCCTCAACATCAGGGAGTGCAACCATGGCATGGTGTAGGTCCCTGTCCTCACAGAGCCTGCGGTGTGTTGGAGATCTTAAGTGATTACACGAGAGGGTGAGAAATGGTGGAACTGGCGTCAGTAGAGAATGGTAGGAGAATATACAGGAAGGGCACCTAACTCAGTCTCAGAGGGTCAGAAAAGGCATCCTAGAGGAGGTGATGTTTTAACTAAAATCTTAGGAATCAATCAGTTGCTTATTAGAGCAGAGTGGCATTGCAGATAGAGCAGCTTGTCTGCAAAAGCCCAGAGGTTAGAGAAGACATAGTTCGTGGAGAAATCCAAAAGATTAGGATGATTTAGATCAGTGGAAAGGACAGGATAGAAATGGGAGGCCTGGGACTGGGGCTCCGCTGGTAGCACGGAACTATATCAGCAGTGTAACCTTGCACAAGTCACTTCTTTCTGGTCCCCCCCTTCCCCAGCTATAATACAAACGGATTGGGCCAGAGGACAATGGAGCTTTATGACAATGGATGGTCATAAGTCTCCTGCCCCTATGATGCTGGCATAAGGGTCGTCCAAGGACTCCTGCTAGAAGGTCAAAGACGGTCACCTTGGTCTCATTCTATGGCTCTCAGGGTTCCTGCTGTTGAGCCAGGGGAGGGCACTGGGGAGGCAGTGGAAACTTTCCCAGGACTTGCAGCCGCTCAAGTCGCCACTGAGTCCTGATATCAGAGGGAGACATTTGTATAGACCTCATTCTTTGATAGTCTATGTCTGAAACATTTTGTAAAACCTGGTGAAGGGCAAATACTAAGTGTGATTGCATGGCATGCTGAAAGAACTTTCCGTGTTTAATGAATGGAAAACAAATACTGATTGGAACTTGTTAAAGTTGTGCTATGTAGAATAAGAAACAATCTTTGCCAGGGTTCTTAGATTTCTCCTACACTCAGTAGGCGCTTAGTAATGATTTGGGCTCAATTGAAATGAATATATATACACGTCCTGATATTACATGTTTGTTACATGGGACTTGTTACTATGTGATTTCCAAAAAAAAAAAAAAAAACCTAGTTACAATGTGGTTCCCAAAGTGTTGACTTAAACGCGCGGGGTGTTCCCTCCCCCCCATGTAAATTATTTTCTTCTGATTTAAAACAGCATCTGTGGCAGTGGTCAAACAAACATCAGCCAGGGTAAATCCATATCATCACATCAAAACATGTTGTAGTCAAGGTCAGAGACCAAACACATGCTTTATCTTTTATCTAGTATGGTCTTGGTGCTGCTTAGAACAACTGTTAGGAATATTGGCAGGCACAGCTTAAGGTCAAACAGAATGAGGACTTGGAGGAATTGATCCATAAATGGTAGATTTGATCACTGATTCCACTTTCAAAGGAAGCTGCTTCTGTGATGAAATACACGAGATGAGTGCCCTCTGCATAGGTATAACCCACCATCTTAAACTACACCCAGGAACCATTTAAAATACATTGAGAAGTAAGACTGCATTAGAAGAAACAAGGAAGTTAAGTTTGGGGACTTTACAGTTTGTTTTCATGAAAACACATGTCCTGCTGTTCAGCTAGGACAACGCCTGGTGCAAACCGCACACCGTCATCAGTCAGGCTGGGCATCATTTCATCTCCACTCACCGCAAACAAGAGATGTAGCCAGTAAAAGGTATTTGTGAGGTGGGGAGAATTCAGGTAAGAATTTCAAAGCAAGAGAATTTAAAAACCGCCATTGTGAGAGTTGTCTCAAAAAACTCAAAGTGAAAGTACTAGGCCGTATGTACTCTTTGGGACAGGCATGTAACTGGAATGTCACCACCCCGTTCTTCAGTTTGGGAGGGACCAATATTCATCTCCAGATGGTATATTCACAACCCCTTGCTCCCACTCCCCTCTTCCTGTCTGAGAGCACATACCACAAATCACCACAAGGGAGAGCATTGACCTGGTGAGTGAAGCTCCCCATAGGTGGTATCAGGTGGATGGATCCCAGTTTGGATATTAACGGGACATGTCATAAAGCTGACCATTTACAGCAAAACTTCTACCATTCACACGCTCAGCCATTACTCAGGCTGGGAGCTAGTCCTCCAACTGTGGAGGTGGTCAGTGTGGGCACAAACATCTACCACCTTTTAGAAACCCAAACAACCTCTTAGCCCACAAGTCAGTTCTAGGGGTCTGAAAACTTCTCAAACAAAATGTTTTCTTATACCCTCTTTCTGCACACTGGAGTGTGCTGTCATAGCCTCATAAGGAAGACCACCTGAAATGCCTGCAAACTGTCTTAGGGGAGCATCTGCCTTTCACAATTAGAAAATGCCTCACAATAGAGGCAATTTCCCTTCCTAATGCGGAGCATGGTGACTCCCCAAGATCATTTCTGCTAGAGGAAGGACACTGAACAATTATTTAAACTTTTTTTAAATTATTTTTTTAAGTTTAATTATTTAAACTTTTTAAAAGTTATTTTAAACTTCTAAAATTTATTTAAATTATTTAAACTTTTTAAAATTATTTAAATTTTTCCCAGACATCTTCCATAATTCATTCTAGAAATCCTAAATAGAGAACTTCATACTTTCACATTGATTGTCCACGTGAGGGTAGTGCATTTCTGCCAGAAAGAAGTTTAGGGTCTGGTGTGGCATTTCCACTTGATTCTTGAAGATGACTGGCCAAAAAAAGGGAAGGAAGAAAACAGTTCTTGAAGAACTTCTAAATAACGAATGGTTAGCACCCCCTCCACTTTGGTGTCCATTCTTTTCCCCCTAGGAAGCTCTAAGAGTGTGAATCCACACAATATGCATGAAACATGCTCCCAAATTTAATGCACCATTTTTTTGGCTTGCAGTATAATTGGCCATATGTATCCTAGCATTTAAAGAAAAACTGCAGCTTTTAAATGCCAACATGGCATTTTTCTTCCAGCTTTAGAAATGTAATTGTGCAACTGAGTTGTGTGGTCCTTGGTGCTAAGGCCAATGAATTTCATTTGTGTGCAGGAAGTCACACTTGATCTTGACAATTTGCTTTTACTCAGTTGGCCCAAGAGGAAAAAAAAAAGAATGCAAATCAGCATGTGTCATACTAGCTTTGGAAAATGAGGATCACGTAAGGGTCTGGTTGGAGATGAGGGTTCCTGCCCCAAACCGGAGATTCACTGAATTTATTCACTGGATTTATTCTATTATTGCAATCAACTTCGGAACAAGTAATTTAACCAAATAACCCAGAAGGTGAAGAGATTCAATGGTTTAAGAAGAGGCTTCATCAAAGGCAAAAGACCCTGACTTACCCTCTTCCCCAAAATCATCTTCTAGGCGACAGAATTGTCCCTGTAGGAGTATTAGGTGATAATGATCATTTCTGTTTCTGGAACTCTTCCTAATAAAAATACCTTTGCCTAGATCCCTGCCTTTGTTTTTCACGGCAACCCTGAGAAATAGGCTCAGGGACAGCTATCATTCCTTACGGGTGAGGAACACTTAGGTGTTACGCTTCAGGTCACCCAGAGGATGGGCAGAATCAGTATTCAAATCCAGACCTTTCCATCTGGGAGTTCAAGGCTCTTCTTCTGTCCCCTCACCATCAGGACTTTCTAGGTAGCAGAAAGCGAGCTCATTAAATCGTTAGGCCTTTCAAGAATAACCATACTTGCAGGCAAATAGCATCTTCAAAATAAGGCCACCTCCTTGATTGCAAGAGAGTTTATAAAGCAGGCTTTTTCTACTCACTGTTACTGTCATCTGTGAGACATACAACTTGAAAATGCCTTCAAGGAGTAAGTGAAAATTCTGGTGCTGTGAGCCTTTTAAATCCCCCATTGTCTCTGGGGAGGAGGACAATCCCGGCTTTGTACTTCCAGGACACTTTTCATCAAGCCCTGCTCCCTGGAAGGCCTCTACTCCTCAGAAGGCCTGTTGTCTCTTTCCTGCCACATCAGTGTGACACATCTCACACTTAAGACGGCAGCCTCCACAGACCCCATTCATGGATTCCTCTGGAAATTAATGTCTGCTCACCACCACCCCCTCAAAAAAACAAAATGAAACGAAACAAAAATCTCTGGCTTTGTCAAAAGAGTGAGGAGAAAAGGAATTTGTGAAAAGCCCTTACTAGGCAATGTGAATCCAGACAATACTGTGTTGTAAGAGTTCTGTTTGATGTGTACTGACGGGAATTAATCATTTTCATTAACAGAATTGCTCTTTGTTATGTAAACTTTGTAAAGTCCTCCTTGGGTGACCTTTTGCATCGGGGAATCCTGCGTTCAAAACTGTCCTCTTTCTGTGGGCAGCAGTATTCCTACGGCAACTTCTGGAACTAAACTACCACTTGACCTTAACGTTCGTACCGCCGCCGGGTTGGGTGCCAAGCCAAGCGAAGACGAAAATACTGTACAATGTGTACACACACAGGTCCCATTCCCCAAGAATTGATTAAGTGGAATGAGTATTTGTTTTCCCATTTCTCCTTTTCATTTGCGGGCAGGTGAGCTAGCCAGGCTCTATCAAAAATGACCACAACCCTAAAAATATATCATTTCTAGATTAATTCACTTCTGTTCGCCTTAGATATCGAGCTCTGGTCTATGCACCATTTAATCCCCTGGAAGAGATAGTTGGGCCTGGAATGTGTGCTTTTAGATTGGAGATTTAGGAAGCAAATAAAGCAGACCCCCCCACCCCCGCACCACCTCCCCAACACCCTAAGAAATGGAATTCCCTCCCCATATGGTTTCCCGAGCGTGACTGACATGGCTTGAGCCAGCTCTTCCAATCTCAGCCAGTGGGTCTGTGGTCTATGAAATCACCCCACTATCATCCCCACAAAGACCGGCAGACTCAGTTGTGTAAGAACCTCTTATTCTTGCACTGCCCATGAGCATCTAGAATGACACAACCATCATGAAGACCCACCAAGGTTCCTTGAACTAGTTAAAAGATTTTGTCTCCTACACTGGTGCCTCCTAAAGCTGGTTGTGAAGGAGCCAATTCCCATGTTTCCCACACGTTTGTACCTAATAAGCCAACAGTTAGCCAAAGATTGTTTAGCTACGAATATTCCAAGGCACAAGGGCAATGACAATGTATCAGTACAGCTGATGAAGAAAGCAAGCAGGCACTCAGAGCAAAAAGAAAAAATCTGAGGTCAGAACCCACCTCACCCACTTTCATGCCACCTGTATGATGCAGGCAGGTTATCAAATGTCTCCGGACTTATTTCCTCTCTTTCATGGTAAGGATGATATGTACTGGAAATTAAATGCTCTAATGTGGGGCGTCTGACTCAATTTCGGCTCAGCACATGATCTCAGGATGGTGAGATCGAGCCCCGCATTCGGCTCCATGCTGGGCGTGGAGCCTGCTTCAGACTCTCTCTCTCCCTCTCCTTCTGCCCCTCCCCACTAGCACGCATGCTCTGTCTCTCTCAAAAAATAAATGCTCTAATGCATATACTACAACAGAATGTCAGCACATGGCACATAGTAGGTGTCTGACAAATAACAGCTCCTATAATGAACCCTCTTATAGTTACTACTGCTAATCTTGACTGTTACTGAAATAAAGTCCATTTTTCACATAGTTTATAAGTGAAAATTAGGATATCACGCCAGGAAATAGATCATTATTTTTTTTTTTAATTCTAGATTTTTTTTCTCCTATTCTGCCCCAGATTTTCAGATAAGTAAAATCTATAAATCCACTTTGGAATGCCCATTGCCAGCAATAAGAACATGTTAGAATTTAATCAGTTGGTTTTTATAAGAAAATAGCAGAATTTAATCAGTTGGTTTTTAAAAGAAAATTCCAAAAGCAGAGTCTTGCCCCTAATACTGCTTTTTGGGGGGTAATAGAAAAAGCCCTTAGAGATTTCCCACAAACTTTATCTGCCATCTGAGTGGAGCAAGATGAAAGTTCTGACATGTACATTTAGCACAATTAATAATACTACGCATGAAAAAAAAAATAGGAGGTTGACAGTGTGACATTTATCAAGTACACGGTTCCCTGTTAACCCTACCTGGGTCTTCAGTGCTCCTCACCCTTATCAGAGGCTGATAGCAAGCACACCGCACTTAGCCAGCTTCAGGGTTATACTGTGGCTCTTCCAAATAAAGGGCATGGCAGGCATAAGCATTTGAAAACTTATCTGCTAGGGTATCTGCAAGCCCATCAACTGTTCATTGGTAAACAGGTAATCTGAACTGGTGCGTTCCTACAGACGGAGCGATTGAGGCTCCCTTGCCAGGGGGGGGAGAGAGGAGTTGGCCTGATTTGGAGTGTGGATACCGGGCCCCCTGACCCCTGAACAGGTTTCCATTAACGAACGTAGAAGCTTTTACGTTGGTTATTGAAAGCCTGGGCATGTGGGCAGAGAGCCCCACCGCGTCTCCCTGCCAGGACTTCCAAGACCGCACTAAACCTGCAGGCTCTCTCCCAGACTTTCCCAGGAGAGCAAACTTTCAGCAGAGATGGTATTGAGTTGTTTCTAACTCTGTTGACCACAACAATGTGTGGACAGATGTATTTGAAACATACATTTGGGGGAAAAAAAATCAAAATTGAGTTTATTTTCACCAACTTGTATAACATTCATTCATTTACTTTAATACAGGGAAATAAAAAGAAAACAAATGGTCTAAAATCTTACTACCTGCCAATTCCTCCTGGCGTCATTTTTGAAAGTTTTATTCTGGCTGAGCACACATACAGGAATGTGCATAAATGAGAAATATACAGCTTGGTGGGTTTTTACAGCCGAACACACCTTTGTTACTGATACCAACTCCTAGATCAAGAGAAACATCATCAACCTCCCAGAAGTCCCCTTGGCCACTTCTTGGCACTACCCTCCTCCAAGAGCAAGCTCAATCTGGACTTTTCCCAGCATCAATTAGCTTCTTTTTCTTTAATTAACAAAAATAATTAGGTATATAATCAGAAAAATTTGAAAGCACAGAAACATGAACTGGAAAGCAAAATCCTCCTTCCCAGCTCCCTTTACCCTAAATGTAACTTCAATGCCTAGATTTTCATTTTGGTCATTTTGGTTTTTATTTCTTTCAGGAAAATGTTTATGCCATTTTCCAGAATTATTTCTTCATTTCTTCTCCTTCTTCTCCTCCCTTTGCTCCTCTTCTTCTTCTTCTTCATCCTCCTCCTCCTCTTCATCCTCCTCCTCTTCTTCTTCATATTTTTTTCAAGATTTATTTATTTATTTTAGAGAGAGAGAGCATGGGGGGCAGGGGCGGAAGGAGAGGGAGAGAGAGAGAATCTTAAGCAGACTCCCCGCTGAGTGTGGGGCCCCATGCAGGGCTCGATCTAACCACCCGAGATCACAACTTGAGCCAAAACCAAGAGTTGGTTGCTTAACTGACTAAGTCACCCAGGTGCCTCTTCTTCTTCTTCTTCTTCTTTCTTCTTTCTTCTTTCTTCTTTCTTCTTCTTCAAATTTACACACAACAGATCGTACATAAAATTGTCCTATTTGTTGCTTATCTTCTTTGTACCATTTTCGCCCTGCGGGATGTTTGTACAAATTTCATACTGCTGTGTTAAAAGTACTTTGGTGGGACAGGGCAGTAGGGAGAAGGGGGGAAAAGGAAACTTATCAACAAGTTTCTCTATACTCTATACCAAATAAATTGTGCTCTTGGTTAGTAGAAGGGAGGAGGGGGACAAGAGTGCTTCTTCCTTTGTGGTAGAAGGTAGATATGGCCATTCCTGCCTCTTCTGTAGATATCTGGGTCCTTCTATAACAGAGCTCAAAAAAGAAAGCCCCTCTAGCCCACGGGAAGGGCCCTTGGTTATTACATCCCAGAGAACTCAATCAGCCCCCATTGGGAGTGCCCATGAGACAACTGGCAGAAAAGCACATTCTTGAACTATGGAATTTGTTGGCTCCCTAGTTCATTATTATTTAATATCTTCTTTGCTATCAGGTTGAAAAATGAAAGCTCCCCCCCCCAAAACAAAATACCTAGAGCTCACGTAAGTTGCCTTTGGTGAGCTGGCTTAACGTTGTTTTCCTCTGACGGGAAATTGCCGTCCAGGGAGACATTTTTCCAATATTGCAGACTTTAAGCCTGCAACTTTATTTTTATTAAAATGTTTTTCCAATAGGTGGCACTAGCGTGTTTAGCTAGAGTTAATACAACCCCAATGGGGAGAAATTGTACAGTTGAAAATAATTGTACTTACCACTTATCAACAAGTTTCTCTTATACTCTGAAGGTTGTCTTGACTTCTCAGCACCTCAGACACGGTTGCAAGATACCCTAACTAGCCTCTCAGAAACTGGCCCTACCCTCTTGATAAGGAGAAAAAGATGACAGAAAGAGAGCACATAGATCTCCAATATAGAGTATTCCCTTTGTCCTTTAGTTCACTTCCGGTAATGTTAATATCTGAAATTTAAAATTAGGGTTGAAGTTTTCCTTCTATATACAACTAAACACCCAGAAAGCCACAAAAGTCTAATTGGCCTGCAGGTTGCCTACTTAAAATGCCATCTTGACGTCCAGAGAAAGCCATGTGCTTTGCTTCTGTTTCACGTTTTGCATTCGTGAGTTAGAAGGAACAGTGGCCTCCTTCCAGAGAATCACTGTATTTGCTGCTATCACAAGAGAAGAGATTGCTCTCGGTTCAAGGTCAATTTATAGTATGCCTCAGGAGGACTTGAATTTTCACCACTTTTTAGCAATACTAAAACTGGAAAATTAGAGCTACTCTTTGTGTATCACAGAGTCTGGGAAAGTACAAGATGATACAGTCTGTGGGTGCTGCAGTTCTGTTGAACATGATCGCAGTTCCTTCCTTTTCCAACTCTATCACCATGAACACTCATCTACACTCTCTTGGCTTATGAATCCATCTGTAAAATGGAATGGAACATAACTTCTGCTCCTTTATTACATAAGGATCAACCCCAAACCAGACATTTTAAAAGGACCAGGCTTGAGGGGTGGATGCAATTTTATTTTCACTCTGTTCTTTTATGCTTGAAATATTCATAAGTAAATGTTATATAATGTTTTAATAACATTGCTGTGTTTGGAAGGAAAAGCAGTATGTAAATTCAAGATGACTTTGTAGAACTTTTACTCATTTTCAGAGTGACACATGATCGTTATAGAAAAATTGGAAAATTATGAGAAGTGGAAGATGGAGGGAGAAAAAAATCACTAGGTGTAGGGGAGATATCCACAGTTACATAAGCCTGAACACATCTGGGGGCTTGTGATTAGCATTTTTCACAAAGGTTCCTGTAAAGAGTTCAACATTAGAAAAAATCGGGCTGCTTTAGATTGCTGAAGCCAAAGGACAAGCCCAGCACCTTAGAAATCCCCCAAAATTATTGAGAATGTTGTTTCGAACAGAAGATTCAATTAATTAAGTCTCTAAGGTCCTTTCCACACCTAAGATGCTGTCGTGGCATACATTCATTCAGCAGGTACTTATAGAATACCTGCTACTTGAAGAACACTTGTGCTGAGTACTAAGATATACATGGGTGAGTAGAAGCAGCAGGAAAACAGGCATTAAACTGTGAATCAGGTAATTCATTACTTGATTATAAATGTATGAAGTACTCTGAGGTTGGTGTGAAAGAGCAGTTTAGAGAGCCAGGAAATTGAACTCTGAACACAGAGCTTTGAACTAGACAAATGGAGGAAAGGGGAATGAAAAAGAGGAGACTGACTGTGCAAAGGCCCTGTGGCAAGAAAGTATCATCTCATCTGAGAAGAGAGCAAAGAATGTGGCGGGAAAAGGATACGGGGTTGTCACAGATGAGATGAGAGTTTTCAAGGGCCTCTGGATTAGTAAAAGCTTAGCTTTTACTCAAAATAAGGGGGTATTCCTTTGAGTTTTAAGCAGAGAGTACCTGCTCTTAGATTGGGCTTCCATGTTGAGGCTGAATTAGATGGCGACAGGGGTGGATATGTGTGGACACTAAGCATCTGCTAGAATCGTTCAGATGAGAAGTGATAGTGGTGACAGTGGATGTGGAGAAAGATGTTTAAAAATCATCAGTGGGACTTAATGCAATTGAGTATGGTTGGAGGGGAAGGCAATAGAAAGCCTGCCTCCCAGAAGAACAAATGCATTGTGTTAGGTTGTTGTTGATGTATATATTACGTTTCAGGGAACATGACTTTCTTTAGTCAGCAAGCATTCCCAAGTACCTATGAAACTGTATTATGAAAAAAATTTACTCCCTGCTCAGTGGGGAGTCTGCTTCTCCCTCTGACCCTGTCCTCTCTTGTGCTCTCGCTCTCTCTCACCCTCTCTCTCTCCCAAATAAATAAATAAAAATCTTTAAAAAAAAAAAGTTTAGGCCAGGTGTCAGCAAACTATAGCCATGACCCAATCCAGCCTGCTGCCTGTTTTTATGAATAAAGTTTTATTGACACACAGCCACACCTATCTGTTTGGATATGTCTATTTCACCCAGCAATGGCAGAGTTAAGCAGTTGCAACAAAAACAGAATGACCCACAAAGCTGAAAGTATTTGCTATCTAGCGCTTGACAGGAAGTTTGCCAACCCGTAACTTAGATGATTTCTTTGTTGATCTTACCTTTCTGATTTTCTCTGTTACCTTGAGGAAACTAATCAACCTCTCTCCGTGTTCCCAGATACAGAGCAGCTATGCTATCCATGTGGACAAATGGAAAAATAGCAGTGAGCGCCTTGGATTATACAGAGTACGGGGCTGATAGAAGGTGTCAAAATATATCATGAGAGTGTGCAATTTTTATTTTAATCTTCCTTTTCCTGGTCCTCAATCTTCTCTTCCAACCTGATCTCACTCCAAATTCTAGAACCATTTCCTGCTTCAGCCAAACTGAAAACTTTCTCAAGTCCATGCCCTCATCTATACTATTCCCCCCCCTTTTTTTTTAACTCTCTTGAAGTTTACTGAAATCCTGCCTGTTCATAGTCTTTCAAAATGAGATCTTCTTTATGAAATTATTCCAAGTTGACTCAATCAGGTGCCTCTCTTTTGTTCAAATACACTTCATGCTGGGTCTGTCTCTCTCTTCATGGCTTACCCCCAATCTACCCTGGTATTCTACTTACTTATCTTATTAGGATTTGTGGATAGGAGGGAAGATGGGCATGTAACTTGCTCATATCTACAGCCCTGTAGTACTTAGCACAATGCCTTGCCCTAGCAGAAGCTCAATAACTGAACTGTTGGCTTCAGTTAAATATACACCTAATAATTATAGTATAGTCCTAAAACTAGTTCCTCCAAGGGGAGAAGGCAATATAGAGGGTGAGAGTTCCCAGCAACCTAATCCAACAGTGGGTTAGGAAGATTCTTCCTGTGAATGTAGAGATCATACCCAGTGACCCAGAGCTTGATTCCAGCCTATAGACCTGTTCTGTGTGGCTTGAACTATGTGGACCCAGGCAAGATTATAATTATTCTAATTGAGTTGCCAACATCTTAAACAGGAGAACATCACCAAAAAAAAAAAAAATCTAGCTTTCTGGTTTCTTTTAGGGAGGCCTGCATGCCCACAAGGCAATAATGTACAACACTTAGTAGAAACTGCTCTCTTTAGATGAAACATATGGTCTCAAATTTGTCATAGACCCCACTACTCCCTGGCGTGTGACTGATCATTGGCCACTTGTCATTTTGCTTATTCCACTTGTATTGGTTTGCTGTCAAAAATAGAGTTGAGAGGAACATGAATACTGCTTTCACCCATGTATTTAATAAAAGTATAAAACTGAAACTAGCCTGGGAAATAGAGGAGCATATGGTGAAGCTCATGGATTCAGAGTCAGACTGTCTAGGGTCAAATTCTGGTAGGTCCTCTTTACTTAGGCTTGCCAGATTAAAAAAAAAAAAATAGGAAAGCCAATTACACCTGTATTTCAGATAAACATTGAATTATTTTTGGTGTATGTCCCATGTATTTTTATTTGTCAAATCTATCAACTCTACGTCCGCTTGTATGTGACCTTTGGCCAGTTGCCTAGCTTCCCTGTGCCTCAGTCTTCTCTTCTGTAAACTGGGAATAATAAAGGAACATTGTGATGACAAAATAAATTTTAACCACTAACATTATTAGTCTTTTTTAACTTTTACAATTAGATGTTATTTATATGTAACATTTGTGAGCTGAAGGTTACAGTGTGCTGAGTTGATACATTTATATATTGCAGTATGGTTACCACCATAGTATTAGGTAACACCTCTATCATGTCAGGTAATTATCATTTCTTTTTTGTGGTGACAGTAATTAAGATCTAGTCTCTTAGCCAATTTGAGGTTTATAATACAATACTATCTACTGCAGTCACCGTGCTGTGTGTTAGAGCTCCAGGACTTACTTATCTACTGGTTGCAAGTCTGTACCTTTAACATCCCCCAGTTCCCCACCACCCCCTCCCCCCCAAGCCCCTGGTAACCACCATCCCACTCTCCATTTTTGTGAGCCAGGCTGTTTTAGATCCCACATATAAGTGATGGCATACAGAGTTTCCCTCTCTCTGCCTGCCTAATCTCACTTAGCACAATGACCTCGAAGTCTGTCCATATTGCAGCAAACAGCACGATTTGCTTCTTTCTTGAGGCTGAATAATATTTCATTATATATATATATATATATATATATATAGTTTATGAAGATATTCATTTTATATATTTTATATATATATTTTTATATATAGTCTTTGTCCATCTGTTGACAGACAGGTTGTTTTCATATCTTGGCTATTGTGAATAATGCTATAATAAACATGGGGGTGCAGGTATCTCTTCAATAACCTGTTTTCATTTTCCTTTGGAAATATATACCCAGAAGTGGAATGCTGGATCATATGGTAGTTCTATTTTTAATTTTTTGAGGAACCTCCATACTGTTTTCCATAGTGGCTGGACCAATTTACATTCCCACCAATGGTGCACGAGGGTTCCCTTTTCTCCAACCTGACCAACAGCTGTTATCTCTTGTCTTCTTAATGATAGACATTCTAACAAGTGTGAGGTGCTATCGCATTGTGGTTTTGATTTGCATTTCCGTGATGATGAGCGATGTTGAGCATCTTTCTGTGTACCATCTGGATGTCTCCTTTGGAAAAATGTCTGTTTAGTTCCTCTGTCCATTTTTTAATAGAATTTGTTATTGTTGTCATTTTATATGAGTTCTTTTCTTAAAAGATTTTATTTATTTATTTTAGAGAAAGATAGAGCATGAGTGGGGGGAAGGGCAGAGGGAGAGAGGAAATCTGAAGCAGGCTCCATGCCCAGTGAGGAGCCCAACTCGGGACTCAATCTCACGACCCTGAGGTCATGACCTGAGCTGAAATCAGGAGTCGGGGTCTTAACGGACTGAACCAACCACGTGCCCCAAGTTACAGGAGTTCTTTATGTATTTTGGATATGGACTCCATATCTAATGTATGGTTTGCAAGCATTAGATTTTTTTAAGAAAAATAGGAGACAACATGTTTCACTGGGAATGTTCGAGAAACAAAGCATATCTGTGTTCAAGTAGACAGTTTAAGATGTCACATTTGGGTAATTAACATTAGCTGCCGCTCTGGACAAAACTTGAAGAATCTCAGTGGCTTAACAATAGATTTCTTCCTACCTTGCATACTGTAGAATGTAGATCGGGGACTAACTTCCTCTTACACGGGAGACTTGAAATCTAAAGTCACAGCAGTGAAGGAAGAGAGAAATGGAGGTGTGCCCTTGCTGTCAACAGCCCTGACCGAGAAGTGAGACAGTTGCTTCCATGCATGGTCCATTGGTCAGAAATAGTCACAGGGTCCTAAGCTAACTGTAGGGGAGCACACAGAATATTTGGGGAGCAGGAACTATCGCGGCCACAGGTGCCATTATAAGACAAATATGGCCTGCTTCATTTTTATATTACCCATCTGGCTACTGTGGACAGTTAGATTTGCAAGTCCAGCATATGTAATGGATTCAAAGTCAAAAGACCTGTGTCCTAGTTATGCTCTTTCTCAAGTCAGGGAAGTGTAGCCAGAGGATTTTTTTCTTTCCTTGGGAGATTTATCTCCTCCTACCACTGGAAAAGCAAAGGGACTTTTTTCTCTTCCTGTCATGAGCAGGAAGTTGTTCCAAGTTGAGTTGGTCATACTTTTGACTGGGAAACTTGGAAAGAGAATGTGAAGTCATCAAGCAAAAGGAAAACTATTCCTCATAAACTATATAGTTTATGAAGATATTCATTTTATATATTTTATATATATATTTTTATATATAGTCTTTGTCCATCTGTTGACAGACAGGTTGTTTTCATATCTTGGCTATTGTGAATAATGCTATAAAAGGTATTTCTAAACTAAAAAAGGAAATTCTATTCTTCTGATTAGGAGGTCCACAGGTATGAGAGGTAGCAGGCCTTTTCAATTTGTAGCACATAAACCAGATCTCATTTTTCGTTTTGGATTTGGAGATACGTAAAACTTTATGTCTTCCAGCATTTTGAAGAATAATTCTCAGAAGATAGACAAATGTCTGCACAGGTCCAATCAGTGGCATGAATCCAGGTGTTTGCCTGGAATGGAATTTTACCAAAAGCAATTCAGGCTGCATCTCTGTGTTCAGAAGAACATCATGTTGATCAGTATAGCCAGGCATTGGGGCTCATTCACTGGTCTCAGAACCAAAGGCCAGCGCTGACGGCCCAGCTGCTAAGGTTAAAGAGGCTATGTTGTAATCTCATCTTAAATGGGGTTTCTGAGCCATGCACAGAGAGATAGGGAGAGAGGCAAGCTGGAGAGAAATAGTCTGTGATGAGTGACGAGGCTTTGTCAGTTACATCCAACTTGTACAGTTCATAAATCAGAGAATATTTCCTGATCTGAAAATCTGGATTTGCAGCTTTGGTGATTATTTTTAGATAAGTTCTGAGAGGTTACAAGTAGGGGCTTGAAAACACAAAACCCCAGAGCAGATAAGCCATCTGTGTGCGCTCAGGGAAAGAGAAGTGAATTTAATCTTTATACTCTTCAAAAAAAAGAGGAAGGCACTGTTGGCAGGTCCGTAAAATATGTATGATGGCCAGGGTGGCAGAGACTCAAAGTCAAGGAGAGAATCATTTACCCGATGTCATCATTCTGCCTGGATCATCTGCTAAAGTTTCCTGAGCCTCAGTCGTCCTGGTGCCATAATGATCTCTGAAAAGAAACAAAATTCTTGTCTCAAAAAGATCACAGATTTGGTGTATGACTTATCACCATAAATATTGGGAGACATTTTTTACATGTTTACTAAAGTCATGGAGACTTATTTAGGCACTAAAATTCTCGGGGTGGGGCATGATGGTCCCTTTCATGTATGCTTTGCTTTGCCTCCTCCCCAAATCCAGAAAACTCTGACAGCTCCACGACACTAATAAGACATCCCAAATATAACCTCTTAACACCCTCCTGTGAAAATCAACCAGACCCTTACAAATCTTTTTTACTCTCCATTATACAAAAAGGTGAAGAAACTTGGAAACCATCCTCAGTGTGGTTAACGCTAGGTATTCTGTGTTTAACAAACTAAGAAAGATTAATCCTTACGTTCTCAACTTTTTTCTTCTTTTCATATTAAACATAGTTATATCTGGTTGAAGGAAGATTCGTTGATGAGTATCTTGCTTTCAGATGGCCTCACTTAGTCTCTAATACTAGTTATCAGTCTTTGCAGTGATTCTGTGATATTATCAACATCTTTACAGTAACTTCCTTTACTGCATAAATCAGATGATCAGTTTCTGTTGCTTACTACCAGAATTTCTCCTTGGTGCATTACCTGTTCTGCCTGGTGTTGGAGTTGCTTACATCTATGTGGATCTCACCAACGAAATGTAGCATGTTTCAGCATAGGTTAGTTTAATGTGTCGTGTGCCTCATAATGCCCAGAGTAGAACCTCACATCCAAAAGTTAAAAGCGTGAATTCTGGAGTCACATCACACTGATTAAAATCCCAGCTTCGGGACACCTGGGTGGCTCAGTCGGTTGAGCGTCTGCTTTTGGCCCAGGTCATGATCCGGAGATCCTGGGATCAAGTCCCATATTGGACTCCTTGTTCAGCAGGGAGCCTGCTTCTCCCTCTGCCTGCTGTTCCCCCCTGCTCACACTCTCAATCTCTCTTTCTCTCTGACAAATAAATAAGTAAAATCTTAAAAAAAAAAAAAATCCCAGCTTTTTCCTTTACTAAGTGCATGACCTTGGGCAAGTTAGCAACCTTTCTCAGTCTTGGCTTCTTTGTATAAACTTAAGAACACCTCCCTGTTTTAATGCTTAAGGGCCCAGAACATAGAAAGCCTTTTATAAGTATTAAGTATTATTAGAAAAATAAATAAATAAATTATTATTAGGTATTATTAGTATGAGACTAAATTGTTTTTATTACTTCATGTTATATTCATATTCTATATAATATATCACATATATCTATAATTATTATCATACATGTTATATAAATTATGTTTATATTATATGTATCATGTTACAGTTATTATTATAAGTGAATAAAAGTATCATTGAATTTAGTTGTTTCTCAAACTGTAAGCTCAGTTTTAATTGACCCTATGAGGTGGCTTGCTCATTTTTAAGAAAAGTTTTCTAACCCTTGGTTTTTTAAAAATGTATATTAAAAGGTTTCCCTTTGAAGGAAGTTATCATTTTTAATATGGAGGTTATTAAAATGCCAGCAGGGAGTTTTTCCATAACATGCTAAATTTTTCAACCTCTGTGCAAGCGGTCTTCACCTAGTTGAAATATTGTTGAGTCTTTTTCTTTTTTTTAAAGATTTTATTTATTTTTTTGACAGAGACACAGCAAGAGAGGGAACATAAGCAGGGGGAGTGGGAGAGGGAGAAGCAGGCTTCCCGTGGAGCAGGGAGCCCGATGCGGGGCTCAATCCCAGGACCCTGGGATCATGACCTGAGCCGAACGCAGACACTTAACCGACTGAGCCACTCAGGCGCCCCTGTTGACTCTTTTTCTTAATGTCATGATGTTTCTCAAGAAAAATCTGTGCATTTCATCTGCCTGAACACAGTGCTTCCTGGAGCAGCTGTGTTTTCCACAGAGTTGTAGGGGCTGTAAAGTCATTTCTTTATCCAGACCTCTTTCACTTGATCTTCCTATGGGGCCTGACTCTGAGAAGCTTCTCTTCTTCTTGCATTTCTGAAGGACTCTGTCTGCTTTCAGGCTGCTGGTCAGTTTCATCCCTCCATCTGACCTCTCTAACAAATGGAGGACGTTGCTTCCTCCTTGGCACTGCAAAGGATTCTGCTGAGTTTCACTCCCCCTTTTTTAACACTGATGTCAGAAATTTTCTTTTGTTTCGTTGAGACGACATTTGCATCCCTAGATTGAAGTGATAATGCCTCAGTTCTCAATCATGTCATCAAAATGGCAAACAGGGATTGGTTTGGCTTTTAATTTCTTTGGAAACCCCTGGTCCCCAGAAGAGTGTCATCATGACAGTGCTGCAGTGAATGCAGAACTGATTTATCTGTTCAACCATTATTAATTGGGGATTGACGATGGGTAGGATTTGCTCAGAATGTTGGCCTGACTCCGAGATGAATGGGACACATCCGCCCGTGTTGTCCAAGCAAACAGTCTCAGAGGGTGGAATTCTCTACTGAAGATCAATGCTCCTCTTTATTTCAAACTCATGGCACCATTCCTTATTTGGAATATAAATACAACAAACTCCCCATAGACCTCCAAGGACTGAAGAATGCCAGGGAAAGACAGAAAAAGGAGAAGAAGGTCATGAGGGGAAGAGGTTGCTGAGCATTATCTGCCTCCTCAGTACATGAGAACTCTTCTCATACAGTTTCACAAATAAGGAAACAAGAGCTCAGAGAGGTCTGGTACCACTTCGGCGGTGACATGGCTGGAATGTGGCAGAGCCAGCTGGTGGCCTCTGAGACCTGTGCTCTTCCCCCTCCTCGGGGGACAGTGGGGAATGGGTAACAAAGCAGGGCGACACACTGTTCGGACCAGCTGAAGGGCCCCTAACTGCTCTTGTTCCAGAATCTGAGAAGATAAGCAAAGTCAAAGAAAGAGCACTTGAATGATTTTGACTCCTATTAACTGTTACTACCTAATTAGAAGGTATTTGGTGTAGCCTGCTAAATTTCTAAATGTGTATCTATCTACCTGTGTACATCTTGATGTCTGCCCTAGAGAAATACTTGCTCATGGATAGCAAAAAGCATGTACGTTAATTGTAGAATTTTATATAATGTGCAGAAACTGGAAACAACACAAAGGTTCATTAATATTGGGATAATTAAATATATCTTGATGGATCTATACTATTAAGTACTATGATAAGGTGGATCTAAATATGTAGAACTAAAAAGATCTTCAAAACACATTAAAGTGGGAGATATAGACTTCTAGTTATGAAATGACTAAGTCATGGGGATAAAAGGTACAGCATAGGGAATATGGTCAACGTTATTGTCATAGCGTTGTATGGTGACAGATGGTGGCTGTATTTGTGGTAAGCACAGCATAACGTATAGACTTGTCAAATCACTCTGTTGTACACCTGAAACCGTTGAAACATTGTGTGTCGACTATACTTAATTTAAAAAAGCACATTAAGTGAAAAGCATCAAGTAGCAGAAACATGTGTGATAGAATGATCACACATATGTAAAAATTAATTTAAAATTCAATATTTCAGGGGCACCTGGGTGGCTCAACCAGTTAAGCATCTGCCTTCAGCTCAGGTTATGATCCTGGGGTCCTGGAATCGGGCCCCGTGTCGGGCTTCCTGTGCCTTGGGGAGTCTGTTTCTCTGTCCCCCTCCACCCCTTGCTGGCGCTCTCTCTCTCTCAAATAAATAAATAAAATCCTTTTTAAAAATTCAATATTTCAGAAAAGGGAATGATGAGTTAAGAAGAAGAAAATAATACTTCCAAATTGGGGAGAGAGAGAGAGAGCAAGAGCACAGACTGCTTCATGTGGAAGGTGGTATTTGAATGGGAACTTGGAGCATGGTAAAATGTAGAGATAGAAGAATTTACCCAGAGCCACCTAGCTAACAGGGAGCTGAGCCAAGGTGGGTACCCAGTTCCATCTGAATCCAGAGTTGGGGCTTTTAAATAAGATTTCTCAGACAGTACAAATCCTAAACAGCAAATATAAGCTGTAGACATCACCCTACATCTGCATAAGGTAGAGGTAGAGGATATGCATATGCCTTTATTAAGTATTTGCCACGTGTTAGGCGCTCTGCTGGAGGCAATATCAAGTATCCAGGTGAATTAGAGTTCCTGGCCTTAATAGCTTGAAGTCTGGTAGGGGAAAGAAGATGCATTTATAAATCATTTTCCTATATGAAAGTTAAACAGACTCTAAGACAAAATGATAGGGTAATTCAAAAGGAGGATTCATGAGCCGAAAGGAAAGTTGCCTCCAGCTGGGAGATTAGAAGATGGACCAGGTAAAATGTGTTAAAATACAAGAAACAGAAAACTAACAGTGACCTAAACCATAAGTCTTACTTTCTACCAGGGCTCCTTTTTTTTTTTTTTTAAGATTTTATTTATTTATTTGAGAGAAAATGAGAGACAGAGAGCACGAGAGGGAAGAGGGTCAGAGGGAGAAGCAGACCCCCTACTGAGCAGGGAGCCCGACGCGGGACTCGATCCAGGGACTCCAGGATCATGACCTGAGCCGAAGGCAGTTGCTTAACCAACTGAGCCACCCAGGGGGCCGTAAGTCTTACTTTCTGAACAAGAAGTCTGAAGCTGGCTCTTCCTACGCTGATTCAGCATCTCAACAGTGTCATTAAGGACATAGGTTTTTCCTGTCCTCCTCAATAACCCTTCATCTTTGGGCTGGTCACATCAGTGTCCAGTATGGCAGCCACATTTGAAAGCAGGAAGCAGGAGGAAGCCAGGACAGCAAAGAGAACGGGGCGGTGGGGGAGGGGCGAGGCTTTTAATGAGGCACAGTCTCTTGGCATCTCTCTGAACAAACTTTTCCCCAGATACCTCCTCCAGCCATTTCTTCTTATAGTTCTTTGGCCAGAACGGGTCATAAGCTCCTCCACCCCGAGGAATGCCGTGAGAGTTCCATCCTGCCTTTTCCACTCTATCATGGAATCCTGGCTAGGAGTAAGGAGCTCTGGGGCCCTGAGGAGCACCGGAGGGTATCTGCCACAGCAGGTTCTGTGGAGGAAGCTGTTCTTGGGTTGGATCCGAAACAATGGTGGGAATAACATTTATTGGATTGTCTATCCAACATCACTTTTCTAAGAATTGACCCTGCCCAGCTCCAAGTGGGAGTTGCCAAGATCCTACAATATGTTCCTGCCTGCTGGGAATCATTATAATAGATTTAAATAGACACTGCCAAATCAGTCTTCGTCTTGTCTGTTCCTCTCCAGGGGCATTTCTAACTTTCTTCCTTTTATTGAAGCTAATTGTGTAAGCATCGTACTGCTGCTTGGCTGTCAGTCAATACGGTTGTTAATTCTGTGCGCTCAGTTTCTGGCATCAGTCGAGATCTCAAGCATTTCATCAGAAAGGATTATTAACCATGCATAAGGAAATCAAAAAGGCACAAAAGGGACACTAGGGTATCACAGAGGTACCGAGAGCAGAAAGCTTGCTGCCATCCCACAGGTTACGGGAACAAAGAGATTGGGTTATTAAAACTTAATAGAAACCCTTAAGAGAAATGAGGGGGGTGGAGTAAGAGGGAATGGGAAGGAGGGAAAATAAGAGGCTTGAGAGAGGAGGCCCCCCTCCACTGGAGCTAAGTCCTTTGAGGTTCAGGTGCTTGCTGGTACTGATGTGTCTGAAAGAGTTTGATGAGCCTGGTTCTGGAAATGGAAAGACCTACAGCTGGAACCAAAGGGCGCTGCCCAGTTTACAGCAACAGCGACAAAACCAGCAGGAGCAGGTCTCCTCTCTCCTCCTTGCTTCCTTTCTCTAGCCTCCCCTATGCGCAAACCTAACAGGAAGCTGCGGGCAAAACAGAAGCAGGGCTTGTGGAGTGCGGCCCCAGCATCACTGGCAGAGTATAGATGTGGAGCTAAAATAGCTTTATAACCAGCATAGCCTTTGTTATTATTTTTAGCACATCCTTATTGAGTGGATGTAATAATAGAACCTACCTCATAGCATTATTTTGAGGTTTCAATGAGGTAAATCATGAAAAGTAATTAGCAGAGCGCCCAAGCGCCTCATAAGCACTAGGAAAGTATTGGTGGGTGTTAGTCCTCTTTATTCAACAAGTATTTGTCATGTACCTATTATATGCCAGGCACAGATCTAAGTCCTGAAAATACAGCAGTGACTCAGAAAGACAAGGTCTGTATCCCTGTGGCACTTGAATTCTAGTGAGTGGGCATCCATAATCAACAAGAGTATTTCAGAAAGTGATACGTGGTATGGATATAATAAAAACAGTTTTGCCATTAAGAGTAAACATGGAAGAAGTTACCTAAGATTTGGTGGCTAGCAGCTAAGAAAATGAAAACGCAGGCCATGTTCAGTGACAATATTTGGGACATACTTATGCTAAAAAACTATTGTTCTCCTGAAATTCACATTTGACCTGTTTTTTCTCTGGCAGCTCTTCACCTAGGACAGAGTACGAAGTTTGCATTTTCTTCTGTCTGCAGTGAGAAACCAATGGTAGGGTTTTCAGAGGCACAGTGGAATGATCTATGTTTTACCAAGATCATTCTGATTACTTTGGAGAGCAGATGATAAAGAGGTAAGAACATGGCCATTGCAGTGGTCCAGGAAAGAGAGGATGGTGGCATAGACTAGGTAGCAGTGGAGGCTGAGAAAAGTAGATAGTTTGGGGAGATAAATTCTGGAGATAAAGATCTAAGGACTTATTATTTATAGATTATTTTCGGGGGCGGGGGGATGGACAAGAGAAAGAGGAAAATGAAGGATCCTCCTAGGATTTTGGCCTCAGCAATGGGGCAAATTCTCTACGATCTAATGATAAGAAAGACTTAAATAGTGCTTACAATGGGCCATGTTCACTTTAAGCATTTCACATGTATGAACTCATTTAGTATTAACCCATTTAATCCTCACTATGAATTAAGCACTTGAGAGTTATAGGGAGACTTATCCCCATTTTACAGATGAGAAAATTAAGGCACTAAACGGTGAAGTAATGTGCCCAGGGTCATGCACATGATACATTGCAGATCTGGGTTTCTAACCCAAGCAGCCTGACTTGAGTCCATCTCTTAATTGTCATGCTCTGCTGTCTCTTGCGTATTGGGCACATCATGGGCACTCGGTAAAGAGTTATTGAATCACTGAATGTATGAGCGAATGGGAAGATGGGTCTGTAAATGGGGGACCCACATGGGTCTCATGTTTATTTATATACGGGTGGACACTACATCCTTACCCATGCCAGGGAGACGTTATCAGTGTGCTTTTCTCCATTCTCCACATGAATTTTCAGTTTCCCTCCATCCTTCTGGACATCATCTCATATGTTAATGTTGGAAGTCATTAAAAGAATACCTGGGAGGTGTTTTTAAGGCATAAACTGTTATTAAGTGGAGTTGAGAAATATTCTTTTGCAATGCTCCAAGCGAATTGGCACAGGTAGTTAAGTCTGAACTCCAAGGCCACATAGTATCAAATTCACATTGACTCTATCATCAGCCGAATTTGTGGGCCAGAGATCCTCCACCCTGGAGGGCATAATGTGCAGATGAACCATCTCATGGGGAGGGACTCCACAGCAGGAGGTGATCTAGTGTGGCAGTAAAGGCTGCTACCCGCGTAGGCGGAGAGTCTCGGGTTCAAATAATGGCTCTGCTCTGTGGCCTGAAGCAAGTAACTTAACTTCTCTGTGCTTAGCTTCCTTGTATATAAATTAGGAACAGTAACAGTGCCTATTTCATTGGATGATTGTTGGGGCTAAAAAGATAATGCTTTTAACTAGTATCTGACCAAATAAAATGCAGAATAAAAGTTGGCATCCATTATTCCTATATCTAATTCTGAGCTAAGAGAAAGCCAGTCACATCAGGTCCACTAGAAGTATCCATAGCTCTGTAGTAGGTTCTTGCCTGGAATGTGCCCTGGTTCTCACGCCCAGCTGGGAGCTTGAGAAAAAAAGCAATGATTTTGTTCTTAGGACCATCTCTTACCACACTCCCTTTTCCCTTGGCTTCAGGAGCCCTCTCCTGGAATCCCTCTCCCCTCTCAAAACAAAGGGAAAGCTGTCTACTTGGAGGTATTAATGACATGGCCCAGATCTTGCAGGCCTGTTGTGGCCCCCACCTTCCATTCCATCTTGGCTTCAGAGGAAGCGCACACCCAAGAACTTGTAAGCTGACTGCTTCCACGTTTTCCATTCACGTCACCACACTTGTGAGTTGAAGTGACTAATGGAAGAATATGCAGATATTAAATGCCAGCCTAGGACAGGGAGTGGGGTTTATAGGGTTTTTCATCTTATTACTGATAGATGCTGGCCTCTGAGTGGTGAAAGCACCAAAGAAAACAATTCTGCAAGGAGGCATGTCTCAGTATCTGTTTGCACCATTACCAGGACATAAATTCATTTTTATGGTAACATCATTGAGGAAGATAATCTCAAAGAACCTGATACATCAGAGCTCCTGGGTGGCTCAGCTGGTTAAAAGTCCAACTCTTGATTTCGGCTCAGGTCATGATTTCAGGGTTGTGGGATGGAGCCCTATCCACGCTCAGTGGGGAATTGGCTTGGGGATTCTCTTCCTCTCCCCCTGCCCCTCCCCCAGCTCACATGCACACAAGCTGTCTCTCTAAAATAAATAAATAAATCTTAAAAAACAAAAATTTTTTTTAAAAAAGAGCACGTAACATCCAATAAAAATAATTCTTTAGGAAATAAGTGAACCTACTCTAAGAAAACCCTGTATGCCTAAATATAAGTACATAAAACAGGTAGAAATTGGGGATGTTTATTCACGTAACAAAAGGGTTTTTATTTTTAACTTCAATGCACACTTTTTCCTGGAATTCGTTGAAGTATGAGCTGTGAAACACATTTAAAATGTGACCTGATTCACATGAAATTTTCCCCTTTTACATCCTGCCTTTTACACTAACCAGCTCAATCACTTTGTCTCTCTAAACATCAAGACCTGGTTTGCAAAATAAGGGGCTTAGGTTGAATAATTTCAGAGTCCCATCCAGGAGCAAAATCCTATGTTTGTGGGACTGGAGAGCAGTTTGACATATTAATTCATTTTTTTCTGTATATGTGCATTTTTCTTTCACTCTTTCCCTCATTTAAGCAGATAGCAGATTCTGGGCTTCTGAGCCCCCAACACAATTTTGTGGCAAGGCAGAAAGCAGAGAGAACCTATCTTTTCGAGGGCAGAGGCAAAGAGGGTAGCTTGGAGAGTGAGCTTGGAGAAACCTGAAGGTAAAAGTGCTGTGGGGCTGGAATCCCAGAGAAAAATGGCTCAGTGGAATATTGACGCATCAGTGAGGATGAGCCCTATGTCCCAAGCTTCCTGCTGAAGCAGTCACAAGCTTCAGAACCAGCCTCTGAATGGTGACAGTGGTATTCCTAAGACCACTTCTGTGGTCTGACAGCTAGAATGTACCCCTACCACACCACCCCTCAGCTCAGAATTAGGCCCTAGGACTCAAGAGTGAGGAATCCCAAAAATGACTGAGATTAAGATTCCCACCAGTATGGCAGGATGGGGGCTCAAAATGAAAATTGAATTGGCTCAGTTATATGAGCAGATGTGATGCCCCAGGAATGCTAAATATAGGGACTGCATCCATACTCACTCTAGGTCCAGATCACAATATTTGCTGTCCTTCATTCTTTTCAAATTTTCTCTGTTAAATCCCCCTCCATTTTTGTCCAATCCTTTTATTTCTCCTCTTTTCAAAACTACAGGACTTGCATGAAAGAACATTGAAATGACTCTTTTCAGGGCCCTTTTTTTTCTCTTCCTTCGAGAACTCAAGGGCTCACAGAAAAGCCTGGGACTCCACAGATGCTGCTGTCTGGAAGGCACTTGGCAACCACTGCCCCTTGGGTGGGTTCAAGGGGGCACCTGCAAGGGCTGTTAGGGCTCCATTCACCATGAAGAGCTTTGTGACTGGCTGTGTGACTTCAGACAGAAGTCAGTTTATATCTCTGAGCTTCCATTTTTAGAATTAAGCGGGGAGCGGGGCAGGGATGAACATATCCAGAGCGCCCACGAATGGCTGGGCAGACTGCACCTTCCTCAAGGATGTCCCAGCCAAGGGGGGCCAGAGTGAAAAATAAGTGCTGCCCCACCATCCGCTAGGCAGCCCTGTGCCCCAGGGGACAGGCTGGTGAGGGTCTTTTCCTCAGCCACACAGAAGCAGCATGACTACCTCAGGCCCTTATAATAGCCAGGGAGTCCGGCTCCCATACTCTGTGATTCCAATTTGCTAGGCTTTTTCCTCTAAATGACTTTGCTTCCAGCAGTTTTTCCACAGGGGGAGGAAACTTTCATAAATATATTCCTTTTTCTCTCTGAAGCACTTTTTTTATTTTTTTATTTTTTAAAGATTTTATTTATTTATTTGAGATAGAGAGAATGAGAGACAGAGAGCATGAGAGGGAGGAGGGTCAGAGGGAGAAGCAGACTCCCCGCCGAGCAGGGAGCCCGATGTGGGACTCGATCCCGGGACTCCAGGATCATGACCTGAGCCGAAGGCAGTCGCTCAACCAACTGAGCCACCCAGGCGCCCCTCTGAAGCACTTTTAAATATGTGTGTAATATATATATATATATATATATATATATATATATATATATATATATATA